>NW_019213453.1:0-158186 GCF_002532875.2 Varroa jacobsoni
CGAATCGTCTGCATGGTGTCTGCACACAATCAAAATGTGTAAATAAATTTTTTCGAAACGCATAAATTGACACCAAGCTTTCTGCCAAAGGTTTACCTACTATACTCGATTTCGTTGTCATAAAATCAGCAGATTTAACGAAATGCTTATATTTAAGGAGCCAGAGAGGAGGAACCCTATGGCATACGCCTTTGAGGAAATGCTAAAGCTCGTTTATTTACATTATTTTCACATGTGGATGTTTGATACAATGTGACACCAAGAGGTTTCACCTCTTGTCGAGCGTTGAATACAACAAAAGTCATATCTATTGCTAGTCGTTAAGGCGGCGATATGCGACTTTGGGTCCACCCGTGTGAAATATTCAGCGCCCGCAGACCATTTGGACAATTTCATTTTATTCCGATTGCTTAATTTAGTGTCGTTAGTTACCTTGCAGAGTATAATAGGGCATAGGTTATAATAAAAGCGATACTTGCTCGGACGAGTCGCAGTTTTCGCGGTACTGCTCATGGCAGGTTAGAGATTAACTACGAATATATTAGGAGCCGGCCTTTTATTGTTCACAGTGGCAAAATGCATAATAACTATTTTCTAAAAGAAAATCACAAAGTTTTATCTGGGCATCGAGCTTAGGATGTAATGATTCACCCTGCCCCAGAGCCGCGGAGTGATATTTTTTAGGTGTACTTTCTACCCATTAACGAAACATCGTTTTTTTTTTCTGGTATTCTACTAGACTCCTGTCGTATTCTTAAAACACATCACTTCGCTGCTGCCTTTTATGCTTAGCCTATTCTTTCACTCAGTGGGCCGACAGCAGGCCAATCATCAGTACATTTCTAAATTAATTACCAATTCTCAGATAAGTCCGTTCTCACTCTTCCTCCGCATGCGTCTTTCAAGACGAAGTGCAAATATCCGTGGAACATAGTGACTATACTACCTGGTCATAATAAGTAATCAAAAGACAGAAGGGTTTTCCAAGGGTACGAAGGGTTGAAGACATTGAGGAAAGAGCTTACGCTGTTCTAACATAGATGATTTAATGCAGCTTTTTATCATTGATGCACGTATTCATAATAGTAATTATGCATGGTATTATACAGAAGCAACAGAGAAGAACGATTGACTGACTGAAGTCGAACGACAAGGTCGCTCGTAACAAAATCTCAATGCTGCTTGCGCCTCTGGCGCTCTTATTAAACATCGCAGTTATAAGAGTCAGCACAGAAAAGATATCCACATAAAATTAATAGATTTTCTTTCTACCATGGATCGACCTGTGCGAAGGAAGTCAGCTTTTAAATTCTGTTCAGACGATGAAACATACAGGCTGTGAGAAAATGCAATTTCAAAAGTGCTCAGAAGTACAAGACACCGGGATCGGTGCTCTACATCAGGATAGGTGATGCTCTGACTTGGTAGCAAGGCCTTGATAGTGCTTGCTTGTGATGCGGTTTGTACTTCCAGCAACGTAAGTGATCGCAGATACATTTCTGGCTATATAACTTACGTGAGACTAGTGCACCTAGATGAGTTGAAATACAAGGAAGATATGATAAACCTTTGTTAATAGTCCCTGACTTTCCAGGAAGTATTTCACGTTTAGGGCATTAGATTCGAAGAGACACGGTGTGTCTATTGGAAGACTCGTTGCCGTGTAGTTTTGGTATGAGAACATTGCGAACATTTATAATGCTGCGTAATAACTTGCTCAGAGCTATAAAGGCGAAGACCGCACGTGTGGAGTCCACTGGCGAGCACAGTTTCACCGGCTGATGATGCGCTTTTAGACTTCACAAAACTCTAGCGTAATCGATAATAAAAAAAAGACCTCTCTTAGGGACCGACTAACGTTGATAACCGCGTTTGGAGTCAATGGAACTCATTATTGCCATAGGGCGGCAATGATTTACTGTTGGCCCATTCAGGGCTTACAAAACCAGGTGACGATATAGACGTTCCATGAACAGTATAGGTACGTTGTCTGAGAGACGAAGGCTGTTAGAGGAGCGAAAACATACAAGTACAGGCACTGCGTTCGCAGCTTATCCAGCCATCTGGTCCGTAGTGGAGACAGAGGTTCTAGATGTTTCCCAAACAAATATTTCTACTGGCCTAGATAGATCCTGTGATCTATGTACGGTAACGCACCATGAAATATATTTTCCGACGATATTCCCGCCTCCAGAAGTGCATATGACCCAGCGCAATAGGGGCCTAACTTGGGCATAAGCAGCCCAGACAAAGTGAATATTTCTAAGTGTAGGTCACCTCGACCGTTGCAACAGAAACATGTCATCAATAAAGTACCTAAGGGAACATGGTAGAAGTCGTTATCGGAAACGGTGGTTTACTTGGCAAGCGGAACTAAGCTAGCTACCATATAGAATTTCTTGTTATTTCAGCTATCCTATGTTCAAGAACGGCTGAAAATGCCCCTTCGAAAGCTGTCATTTGGAACTTGCTTGCTTGTTCCTATCAGATGTCGATATCTACCTAAATAGCATGCCGACCTCGAGCTCGAGCTCTGGTAGCAAATATGTGTTGCAGAGAGAATCTTACGATTCTTTATAGATACTCGGAGCACTTTCTGAGGAGCATCCTAAATAGTCCTGCGTATTTCATATATACTTCCACGAATCCAGTCCTTGTTGTTACGATCTAAAATAACTGTTTTAACCGAGCTGAACAAAGTGAATTAACAAGAGTAAGAGCAAAATCGAGCGTAGAAAGTAGAATTGTTCAACTAGCTGAATTATAGATAGCCAATAGCACCTCAGATTTTGGTACCAGAACTGGAGTAGATACAAATGTTTACTGTCCAACCAAATACCCTAGCTAATTAGAAGTGGATTAGACAAAGACAGACAGTTAGAATTGATAATTTCCATGGCACACAAATTTGTGACCTAGAGGCGTTATCGGTAAGACCATCTTACGGGAGTCAATGCCTATTATCATTTAGTCATTTGATCCTTGTTTTGTACCTTGTATCTCTGAACGTTAGCAGGGTTTGGTTAGCATTCGCTTGAAGTCCATCTTGTTGACATCTGAGAACTGCTATATCGCCTATAGACATATTAATAAGGTGTCTGTGAGGCTGGAGTTAAAACGTACCGATGGAAGCCTCTTTCCCATAGAAAAAAGTACCTGTAACAAAAAACCTTTGAATTTTTGAACCTTTGAAGAAGAGCCCATATTTTTCACGTTTGTATACGGTCGGCTATGGCAAACAAAGAAATAGTCTACCTACCTAAAGACATTAGAATTAACGTTCTGCGATCATACTCAGCCGTTCTGAAGGCCAAGACACGAGATTGGCTCAGTGGCTTTTACAGGCCAAACTATCGCAATAACCCTCATCTTTTCAGTTTGTCTTAGCTTTTTTCAAACCGAAGACACTCTAGCAGCTTCATCAATGGCATATCGGGGTCAAGCATGCAAGGCGAAAGTTACCGTTTAAGTTTTGGATTCAGCCGATATATTAAACCTACCCGTGGCAATATCGGGACTGATGCTAAAAAACGTAATAGAATTAGTACGCATGCTGTGTCGTTCATAATTTTTCAATTGCCCGGGAAGCTCATTCTAAAGCAATGAGGCGAAACGGGGCCTGTATTCTGCGTCAGCAAAACCCAACCGCCTCTGATGAACAAGCAACCGTTCGTGAGTGTGCGGCGTTGTGTAAATCTGTATAAGGTCTTTATCTGATACTGCTGTAGAGAAGTGCCTTATACTATCTTCTCGAATGAAAGCGCAATTTGCTTGTCACTCATTTACCTCCAACTTTCATCCATCTGGAGAAAAGGAAGGAATTGATTATTCAAATGCGTAAGTCTTATCGAAGGCTAAGTCCGTACAATTCTGTATCAGTTCAAGAAACGTTTTTGTCGAACCAGTCAGGATCAGGATATAATCAAAATGAAAGGTAGGTTCAAGCTGTAGCCCTATTCCGAGACGTAGAAAAGGCAGTTTCTAAACTTTTGCTGTTGTAAGATATTTGTTTGTTTTTAAGGAAAAGCGAACTTTGAACGAAAAATGAATGTTTCGTTACCATTTGCCGATATCACGATTTGTATTAAGGATGGTCAGTATGCTTACTGCCGACGGTTACTATGGCAACCCATTAAAAAAAAACGCATGTTAGCTGCCGGACACGCCATCTGTTTTCGTAACGGTGAAGAAATAATGTGTTTTCCTGCATAACCTAAAAACATATAAGGTAATCTAGGATTAAAGCCAGACCTAGACACGGCTATTTCTGCACGGGAAGATATGTTTTCCTGTTATAAGATTAAAGAAATAGAGACATCAACAACCGACCGGGCGGTTTACTACCGGCGGCAAACTACATATCTCTTGAAGTAACACCCCGGAAATTCTATGCAGAAACCTAAGAAGAACGAAAAGTATGACTTTCTGCATATAAAACAAATAATTCAAAGCCCTATTTATTGCTTGCACGAATTACCCCAAGGTAACTTCTTTCTACGCCATATGGCTCACTTCTACAGACAATAACACCTGCAAAAGGCCTTTTTCCACACCAGCTTGACACTTCACAACTTTCTATGTATAAAGCGTTTAGAATTTAGACGACCGGTATCAAGAGAACCCCTTTTTGCAAAACGTAATTATTAAGTGATCTACAATGCTTGTTAAAAGGTTAAATTGAACAGCGACTTATAAATGTTTAATGTCAAAGTGGGGCCATTCCAATCTTCATCAGTGTCTTTATGGGTTATGTTTAGGGATTGCGAATCCTCAGTCTTCTGTATAAGTAAAGTTCTAGAAGGTCGGTATTTTTTAACCAAGAGAGATTTTTAAAGGCAACGTATGTAAACCCAGTGAACCGTTTAATGGTTGAAAAATATCGAGACAAATAAGTCGAATTTAAGCTATCTCACCTACAACTGTAAGTATTGATACCGTGTTTACCTTTAGAACCAGATTCTGCGGAAATTAAGAGTATATCTTAGATTATCGAAAAAAATATTGACCGCTTGAGACCGAAGAAAGCAAATGCTTCCAAATATGTTTTAAAACAATATGATTAAATGTGCACCATTTTGAAGGGTGACCTTTTGCCATTTTTCTAGCAGCATTATGATCCCATAGCTATAGAACTTCCATGGTGTTTGTGGAATTGCAATAAATTAGATTTTTGCAAATCTTCATTGAAGATAAGTTGACGCCACTAAAAAAAGTTCCATGAAGGCCGAAACAACTAAGAGGGTAATGGTGCTAGGTCCGAGTTATGTGGCGGATGCATCAAAATTTTCCGTTCAGGTTCACTCTATTTTTGCCAGCCATTTGGCTGTATGTGGCCTGGTATTGCTATGGTAAAACACGACGCCCTTTCTGCCCACTTCTGCCCTTTCTGATCTTTTTCTATAGCTTGTTCGGCAGCAACTCATAACACATGATTCCTTTCCAATCCTACCAAACATAGCTAGATCGCCTCCTTTAGCATCAGTCTGGAAATTATCACAGGTTATGGGGCACATATTTTTGTTTGCGTATAATTGTTGTATGCAACCCACTTCTCATCACCCGTAATCAGCCATTTTAATAATAGTTTTATTTCGTTACGTTTTCATACGAGTTTCATAGATACGTTCGAATTAACTCTTTTATGTAAATTCGTGTGGCAACCAAGTATCGCCAAGCTTTTTTTGTGGGCTTTATGAATTGAGAGGTCTTTGTTTAGCGATAGTATTAGCAATAACATTGTTATCTTTTTAAAATATTTCACAGGTACTAGGTTGAATCGAGCTCTGTCAGCGCGCATATAGGGCTGATTGAGAAATGCTGAAGTAGGCGAAGGGCGCCAGCAGGCTTTTGTAAAGGACTGTACAGACTAAACATCAGACAAAATGGAGATACGAAAATGTCCTCACCGGCATCCCGCGTAAGATACCAGTATTTTACAATAGCTGTAATTCACCTTTTAGCCTACGAAGCCCTTTATATATCTTACATAGTACACGCACTGGTTAATGTTTGCCTAGGGGCGACAGTATCGTTTTGAGGACCAGAATACAACTGTTGAAGAAGGGTCGTTTTTTAGACGGAAATGTTTGTCCGCATTTTTATAAGTTTTATTACTAGAATACTCCTTCTAGGTGGAACAAATCTTACTTTTTTTAAAAACTTTATTAATTAGCATTTTGTTCCTTGTCAGTCGAGCAACTACCGTTACAATATACTCATAATATTAGGCTGAAAATCTATTCTTTTATTTAAAGAGTTCTATTTCTTAGAAATTTATAGTAAAATTTAATACGAAGAGTCATTTTGTGAGTTAACTAAGCGTGCGTATAAACCTGTGTGCAGCGTATACAGATACTCATTGCTAAATCTGTAACGGCTGTGAATAGCTAAAAACCCCCCAATATGGTTCGATTTCAAACGATAATGAGCTCACTATAGAGCCGCAACGAATTTGGCACCATACTGTTGTTATCTTTACGATTGAGGATCGAAATAGTAGTGCGAAAAGGTACGATGCATTGGTATTTGCTAGTCTAACGGCGTATGGCCTTTCTCATTTTCCTTGGCTCAAGACTAGTACCTGGAATTAATTCGAACCAACTTTCTATACAGATCTTCAAAATGCTATAGGTATCCATATTGGATTTGCATGGCTACGAGGATGGACGCGTGCAACTGGCCACATCTGTAACAATAACCAAAAAGGCTTTAAAGCAAGAAACTTTTACGCATCCTAGATGAGGTTTGTGGTCAAGGAGTAATGGTATACAGATTCGTGAGAGAAGAAGCCGTATCATATATTGCTGGCTTGTTGGGTAAACACGGCCACCGCTTAACACCGAAGACTCAGAGAGTACACTTGGTCGGATATTCGTGTGCTAAGGCCTATCTGTATAAACATGAGTTAATCCACACAGATTTTCTACAGACCTAAACAAGATATTGACTGATACGTTTGGTAGAATTTACGCTAGAACGTTGTGATCCAAGAACTATCACTACAGAAGAGTAAAATCATTAGAGCTTTAAGCTGGATTGCCTGTTTTCGTAGCTAATTATAATCATCCTCAGAGAATAGAAAGCGCTTTCACCATCCATATGACTTAGACAATTTGACGACTGATTTTTCATGTCAAAAAAAGTCTTCGTTTCAAAATAAGGACAGTGAATAAAGATGGAAACGCTATAGAGGACGTCGTCCAAAGGACAATACGTGTCCTTTTAATGCCCGTCCGGCGAAATTCTGTGCCTGACTATCTACATGTTACGGTTACAATCCGTCGGAGCCGACCAACCAGCTTATATTAGGAGATATTAATACTTCGTTTTTGCTCACAGTTCTTATTAATTACGTACTGTATTATACATACGGAGTCAAGCGCTGCCATCCATAAGCAAGTTGCATCTGTATCATAAAAACCTACTCCACAGTTCCATGTAAACCCGATTGTAACGACGCTAGCAAAGCAATCAATAATATAATTTCTTTCTGGGATATGGCTGTATTGCAAACTAAAAAATGCTACGTGTTTGTAACCTTTCTTATAGGACCAGGAAGGCAATCGGTGCGGCCTTTTCTGTCTATACTGTTAGCGACAACGACCGTGAGGTGCCGCTTTACCCTGCACCGGTCTTCAGTGCTGCCTTTTTTTTTACAGATTTGGAAAAGTTGTCGAGGAGCTGTCTTGTTATAATACATGCCTACTGTTATCTTCGACGTCTCATCATTTCCTTTACCACAATTCTTCTCGAAGCAGGCCAAACGTAGCACAATTCTTATGTACTTATACGAGCCATGCCCAACCAAAGTAGGCGACTCGTTTATGAAACAATGTAGGTCGTATATGGCGTTTCGATGGCGATGTGATAGAAAGAAACATTGAAAATTGTGTGTTACAGTGCTGAACTTCCAAATTCAAATGAACTTATTTACAAACAAGCAGGATAAGATAATGCGATTAGTGTAGCCACTTTAATTAAATGAAGCATTTTAGTCATTAGTTCAAGAAAAAGAAGCTTCTCCCCAATCAGAACAACTAGAAGCCAAGCATCGATTTTTCAGAACTCAATTTTGCCCCCAGGTTACGATGCCCCCTTTTGTGAGGCAATGCGCAGAGCATAGTAACTCGAAAACGATAGCCACTATCACGACAATCGGTTCATACCACAATAGATAATAATCCATGCCATGTGCTCAAAGCCACACAAAGATGTTCATTGTCGACGGGAACGAGAGTGTTAGATTTTAAATACTTATTGCAACTTGATAACTTGAAGCTAAAATAGGTTGGTGGCTAAAGAAAACTTTAAAACAACGGCTTGCCTTAGATTTGTGTTCGGCCTTCCTAGAATATTATGTTGGTACTCTTCCAGCTTAGCGTTTTGGCTCGAGCGATTGCCTCAACCGTAGACATCTTTGTCGATTTATACCTACTGGTGTCCCTGACAAGAGGTGCCTTTGTTACCGTTAAATCGGGTGTAGTAAACAACATTTATATTTGGTCGTCACTTTTGGTAACCAAACGTAAGTACGACACCCACGGCAGGTAAGGTCAAGAGGTATTAATTTCATTATATTTTTGGCATTACCGTTGTTATTTTTATTAAGTATATCAAATCGTTCGTTTAACTAAAACGATACCGCTCGATCAGTACGAAAGAATACAAACGTGATTACATTATGACAGATGCTTTGCTTTGACGCATCTCAGGCGGGCTGCCGTTGAAAGGCTGAGAGGTCAATTTAGCCAGCATGCATATTATAGACCAGTGTTGTCAACGGCATGCCAAATTGCCGCCAAACCATACGGCAGATCCTGCAGGACACCGAATCATCTATTTATAAGGTGCGATGTAAGACAGAATTTTTCATCTGATGTGCCAATTATGTACAGTTAATCTAGAAAACTTTTTACAAAGTCCATTTTGCCTATGTGACTTTAGCATTTATGTACCACTATTACATAGGTAAGCATTTATAATGAACAGAGTGTTTAGTGGGCTTATGGGACGAATTGCCACTAGATCAGGCTGCAACGTGCTGGCCAAAGGGGTTAAACCGAAAATACGGTTGATCACTTGGTCAATTGTCCCTGTGACTAACTCTTCATAAATTTCAGCGACGTTCTTAAAAGTGACGCTCCCCTCGGCTTCTTTGGAGTTATGGTCCGACATTTAGGGCCAAAACCCCTCGTTAATCTGACTGCTCGTTGGCTCATAAACAGTAAGCCACAATTAGTGAAATTATCAGTAAACATTTACAGTGTTCAGTCGTCAAAGGAACTGCTGTGTACGTGAAACGGCACTGAAATTGGGCAAGTTTATAACAATTCTCGGTACGATGTAGCGTTCAAATCGTTCTCAGTAGGTAGTTCAATCCTTGCTGGGCTTCAACTTCAAGTCTTTGAAGTGGTTATAATCGACTGAGCTTGATTCGTGCATACACCTTTAAATTTCGGTCGGCAGACATGGATTTTGGGATCCTAAGCGTTAGCCGATGTCCACATCGCGAATGCCCACTCTTTCTAGAGATAAACCTGTAGTTTTCATGCAGTTTATTGCATCTGTGACATATAAATGTTTCTAATGGAATATGAGGTCGCTTGTGTAAGAACGCTGCTTGCGCCTGGGATATAAGTAGTTCATTTCCAAAGGAAACGTTGACATGCGACTATAACACTCGACCATAATATGTCGTATGCCAGCTTTGAATATTTTGGGTTGTTGGTCCATGCTAATGTCGTGTTCGGCCTTAGAAACCTAGAAATTACAATGTCTATGTATTCGTTAACTAAAGTGAAACCTAACAAAAAATATGAATATTGTTAGGAGGCGAAGACGTTACTCCGCGAAGGGCCCCGATCCCGGTATAGGGGTTCAACAGAATTTGAAGTGAAAATCTGAATCGTTCTCTCTCGTATCGAGGAAATGAAGCCGACTATAGAAGTTGTTAGTACTATGGTTACGGCAAGAACTGTCAAAAACGGTTTAATAGGTATCTGCTGTGAAACTCGAACGACCGCGTACGGTATAACGCATCTAACTTGTAATAGGTAGCTCATTTCACATTGAAGTATTACCTATACACTTTTGCTACTAGCGGTGCTTAAGTTAGACAAAAGGGGAATTGGAGTACTGTCTAAATGTGTACCGATTTGAGGTAGGGACTTTAATATGAAACACTATAATGCTGCTATCGAGTTTAAAATACGAAGCACTTTTATATAAAGCTATACATCTTTTACAGCATACCTTGATGGGATACGTAGAACTCAATTGATTCAAATGTGACGTGATGCCAGGACATACTACAACGAGTTACGACCACGTATATTGTCCCGGGTTTGCTTCTTACTATGGTTAGAACCTGCGGGCCAAATGAGGAATTCACCATAGAGGCCAATAACATCAGCCTAGCGCTGTTGCAGAATATATCTTAAGATATTGACCCTTCTTCCTGCATAGTGAGCCCACGATCGAATCTATCAAATTGCTGAAGTGAATCGTAAACGATGTAATACGATTGAAAGGACGCGTGCAAGAGTTCCATTGAAGCTGGCTTTCGATATACAGGACTCAACAAAAACGACAATGTCCTTCGGTTTGATTCCTCGCATAAACAGTCAGGCCTCCCGAACCATCAAAATTGAGCCTTTTGGAAATATTTAAGAGTGAGCCAACCCTATTTCAGTTAGGTGACGCCAACAATCATGCCGGTTGAGTGTCTAGAGTATAATTACGTAACTTTATAAGTAAAAAACTTAATATCTAACACCGTTGATTGCCAGCAGATTCACAAATAGGGAATTGAAATTTGCTCTAAGTGCCCTCCGGACTCTTCCGCAACGAAGACAACCACTAATGTAATCATATAGAAATGACAAGTCGTCTGCCTTTTGGCGGCCGAAGAATAAGGAACAGTATTTAGATTGTTGATGCCGCATGGTCAACGAACTCGCTGACAAAAACGCTAACTTTCTTTTGACCTGTCTATTACTGTCTAAGTACAAAGAATACAACAAGGTCGGAAGGATCCTATAAGAAGAGAGTTATGTAGCGCTAAACGGTTAATAATGGCGATAACAATATTTTCATTGCTGAATGATATATTTACTTTCGCATCTTCACTGTCATCTAGCATAACAATTTGGCAGCAGGAACGCTGATAATAGATGTCTTCTGATCAATCGAAATGTCGTCAGGTTTCTTTTCCCAAACGCATAGCATACGAAGCTGGTCGCAAATGCCATTGATATTGGATCTTGTATAGAGGCTAGGCGCGTGTCTGATACTGAAACTTTGTTTCTGTTTGCTAATATTATATACTAGTATATGGGCCAGTATTAGATAGTTATCACTGCTGTCGCTGCATACACAAGTACTAGAACTCGTTTGATCACTAGTCGCAATAGGACAGGCGGTAAAATGCATTGGGGTTTGAAGAAAAACTCTGATACAAAAATGAAAGAAATACGTAGTACAAATACTTCTTTATTAATAGCCAAGAAGGATATTTAGATCACGCAGTAGAACACAGTGAAGCGTTATTATATGTCGGACACACACACACACAACTGGGGAGCACTTCTACTACTGCTGAGGTTAGTACTGAAAACTGATCGAGCATATATATTTCCATTGCTTGCCTTATAAAACCTACAAATATCAGAAGCCGGATAAGCTCATTCACGCTAAGTAGAACAAACCACCACATTTTATACTGTCATTAAATAATGTTATATAAATTGGCTCTCTATATTTAGGTAAAATAAAAGAGTTTTATGGAGCTTGCTACAATTATTCTTCTTTGACAACGGAGCAAAAGCGAACCTTATAACGGTTTCCATAACATGTGAATCGAGGTTTAGACGAGGACAAAGAGAAACTTCTTAGTCCCTACTTGACGACTGAGCCTTAAGGCTAAAATACTGTAGGCAAAATCATAGCGATAGACACGAGGCTAATGCGCGATGTTGGTATCACTAATGGCTATCCAAGCTAGACTCGGAGTTGTCCTTGGCTGTGAGCATGACAAGGGAGGAGCAAAGTTAGAGGGGTGAAACAACATCAAATTGATCAAACCTCGTTTAAGATGAATCGAAAAGAGGTTATGCAAGACGAAGGCAAGCGTTCATAAATGTTCTGGGGAACACCATTAGAGATTGGTCTATAAGAACGTGAAAGTGACCTAACTATATAACATAAAGCATTATGTACATCGAAAAATAATCATGTACTAGATAACGTTAGTTTTACGAAATCGGGCGAAGATAAAAGCCCTTACAACAAAATATCTGTTCTCCTTATATGTATCTCATATATATATATATCTCCTTATATATTTATAAGCTCTTGCTATGGCTGCACCTTTCGTTAGCCTCATAAATTAAATTAGAGAAATACGTAAAATACGGCCAATTTAAAAAAGAATTTGCATTATATATAGCTCTATGTTCTTACAAAAAAAAATACGTAGCAACTATAAACACACTTTATCTATTTCAAATGTTCGTTAGCTAGACATATCTTAGTTTTTTCTTTTTGGTCATTAGCTGCATGTTTTACGGAAATTCTACAAGAATTTCTACTGATCTTTTTAGAAGTTTTTCTCAAAACGACCAAAAGATGGCCGTTGAGATTAGAACGACGCGTAAAACTAGGACCTCGGGGTCACCTTATACGGGAACACCAGCCAGGGACTTTTCCTTTTCATACGAGGTCACGATGGAGATCTTTTTTAAGCTTCTTAAGGAGCAGATCGACGCTTTTAGAAGACATACGGGGAAGACTGTGCAGTTTTGTTCCTTTAATAATGCATCGGTCTTTCCCTAAATATCCGCTCGTCATTCTTCGTTAGATATCCCTCCGCAACCCTTCGATAACCTCCAAAGCCACGCTGATAGAGAACAAGTGGGCATTCATTGAAGCAGATGTCTTTGCACACGCTGACTATTCCTTTCAACCGTAGCCGTGGCATCACAACGCTAGTGTGAAGGAGACAACCATTCCCATATGATGATGTAGCTCGCAGAGTTCTTCGTGCATACGCTTTCAAAAATATATTCAGTTGTACTGTTACTATGCCATTGCTAATCTATTCACGATTATGTAAAATATATTGTTTGAATACAGCGGGGCTTGACTAGAATTGTACAGGCTTTTTAGTTGTGTGGAGCGAAATTTCAATTCTTATTGATAAAAGGTGAGACCTTTTTTGGTTGCAGGCTGTATTGAGAAGCAAAAATAATACTTTACTAAAGCAATCATTGAAATTGAGCCAAAGGCGTTTAAAAAAAAAAAAAGTAGGTAAATTAAACGAACTAAAGCCCAAGTCTTCGACGGGCTTAGTGGGTGACAGCCCCACAGTATTAGACAAACAACACAGTTGTAAAGTCTGCTCTGCATAATGCATTTGCTCTCAATCGTCAATAAAAAAAAAATTTAAAAAAAAGTATACTAAACCGAATATGATCTGCAGAATAAAGAATTTGGTGTTTCCGATAGAAGATGTAAAATGCAGACCTGAACAGCGCAGACTAGTGATAGAAAAAATACCTCGTGAAATTCTAGACTCAGTACCATAGCCTACGTGCAGGAAATCAGCACAGACCTTCCTCATATTAACGTCTTTGTTCTAACACATAGCTATTTTTATGATACTAATTCCGATTTTCGACAATCTGTTATCATTACCATTTTCGAAGATCTAGTATCATTTTAATTATTTTGTACTTCTGGCCAACTACAAAAAACAGCGTGATTTTCCTGCGAGTGATATAGCATAGAGCTGAAGTGATCCAGAAACCCATAGACGCTTATGGCGTAGACCATCTATTATCAACACATGAATCAGATGCATCAGGAGCGTTCGGCGGTGCCATAGCTGGGTAGAGTTAGTAGGCTGGGAACATAACTCAGTTCAAACACTGTCAAATCATTTTCGAGCAAAACCTCTACGTAATAATCATCTACAAATTAGTCTGACGACTCAAGGCTGATTACGTTTGCTTACAAATAGCTATTTTAAACATGAACGGTGTGTGCGACCAACGAAGTACTCCATTCTCATCTAAATATCTGCTAACAATAATATCTATCAACGATGGTCATCTCCTCTGATTCGCTACGACTGGTTCCATCTTATCAACAACACGGTTAGGGGAGAGCAGTGGAGAGCGGTTTGTTCCATGTCACATGTCATGAAGAGTTTGTTCCATCTTCATGTAGAGAAGGCTTCTGCTTTCAGAGCTACAGGTCGGCTATATTTTTTGGTCCAATGTTTTGAGGTACGTCAGAACTTAACTATAAGCTGTTCTGGGCGATAAACATCTAAATAATGCTTTTTGCCACCGACTTACGTTGCTCAAACAAGGTTCGGTCGATGATACCCAATTTAGTTAGGATTTTGCTGCACCTATGCAAGAACATCATCGAAAAGAAGCTTCAGAGAGGCAAGAAGTTCCAAAAGGAGCAGCCGCAAGGAACTCTGGAGCGCGTAGGAAACACTTGCAAGATGATTAGCGGAAACATTAAAAGGGAGCACGTGCACAAGTGATTTAAGTAGAAAAAAAGAAAAGTAGTAATCGCATTTTTCTCGACTAGCACTGAATTTGGTCCTTTTTCCTTACGGAGAACAGGTGGCAAGGAAAGATATTGCTTTTGTGATAATAGATGAAGTACGGCCGGCCGGGTAAGACAGATCCAGAAAAAGCACCAGGTCCAGATAGAGTGTTTGCGACTGTTACCAAAATACTCTGAAAGAGTTCTCTAGGCTGGTAGCCAAGTTGGTTAAAAAGAAACCACGCAGCGCGAAGTTTTCCTGGTCAGAACTAGAAAGGCTGTGCTCAGTTCTAAGGGCAACGAACCATACCTTCTTGTTTGCTTAATAGGATCGCTAGCAAAAAGGTCTTGAAGCTATCCTTGGCGCCACGATTTGAAGCTTCGCTTAGAGGAGTGATTTGTTTTTAGTTAGCCAATGTCGTCTTAAAAAGCATCGGTCAAATCTATCAGCGATTAACAAGATTCTAAAGAGTCCAAAGATAACATGAAAAAACAAGCTGCAGCCAAAAGACCTTTCCTTCACAGGTCTTTTACGTCTCAAAAATGCATTCACCTGTCTTGCCTGGCAGACGACTTTGGGGGCGCTCGAGGCGGCAAAATGTCCCCCAAAGCATTGTACTCATAGTCTCAAGCTATCTTAGTAGTCTGACATGGGCGAATCTTTGTCTTCAATGATGGCTAAAATCCCGCAGGGAGCAATCCTGGTACTCCTACTTTATTATCTGGCGAACGACGAAGTCCTACGACTTCCGTACCTTCCAATAAAGGTGAAACTGGTCGCACACGCGGATGACCTAGTCATATAGGTATGGACGCGTACTATGAAATGACTGTCTGGACGAAGAATGTGGCCTGAAATTACAGCCAGCAAAAATCGGAGGCAATACTTCTAATAGGCATAAAAAACGTCCTGACAAAAAATTGAGACCAAAAGCAAAAAATAGAATTTGCTCATAGTGCCAGGTGTTCGGGGGCTTAAAGGTGTACAATGAACGCGGCGGCTAAATTTATAAGAGAATTAGCGGACCCAGGAAAATAATACCAAATGTATGTGTCCCCAGTGGTAAAGACAGTCGATATTTTTGAAGGCCCAGTGTGAACAAGGCCTAAAACCTAAGCAACAGGCTGTTTCGCTACTGAATAGGAAAGGCCTTTTGGACAAATGCCTGTCATGTACGTACCGAGCAAAGGCCACGCGTTTTACATCTTAGACTAATGAAAACGACGGCGCGCACTAGAACGACGTTCTTTATCGCCGAGGTAAAAGGGATGTTGACAAGAGGGCTAAAGAGCTTTATGTGCTACATATTCACATTTGAGAAATGCTGATGCAACGCTAACAGACTTATCGAACAGCTTCTTCTAGAAAAGCTCAGGCTTCTGAAAATTAGACTGACGAGATTCTCGGAAGCAGGCGATGATGCTAACACGTCAGCTTCGTATCCGACAAGATTGAAGGGCCTGACCCCCCGTTGTCGAGTGCTTAACTTGTCTGGAAAACCCGGCTGAGGCGGAACTGGAACGTTATCCGGTGACGCAGGTCACTCCCTGCTATTAATCCGACAAACCTTGCTTAATTGAACTCCTTAAACCTCTCGACACACCTGTCTGCCAATTACATAGGCGAAATTCGTTTATTCCAAGCCTTGTTAAAATGATGCTATCACATAGCTATCTCGCTTACAACTATTGATTTCGTTGTACTCAGACCTATTGCATAGTAGTATTACGATAGGGAGTGAGGACCTGATATTAATTACAGGAATATATTATTATTTATAAAAAACGAACTTCTTTTATTTATGTCAAATAAAGTTCTAGCGTTGTAAAAATAGGTTTGTGATATCCCATCCCCCGTTAATCTAGTACTTCTGGAATAAATTACGTAGAAGCACAGCTATGTTTCTTTATATATATATATATATATATATTATCATTGAGAAATAATTAAATGTTTCCTTTTTATGAATTTTCAATTATATTAGGCTAAGAATACTATATAATACTACTAATATAAGAAGGAAATTTTAAAAAAAAAGTCGCAAAGCAATGTTCCCTTGTTAGTAAAAGCTCTTTATAAAGCCAGTTATATTGATTTCAAATAGTTAGAAGAAAAGAATAATTTGGAAATGTTCTACGAACTAATTAAGCACAAACGTCATTATTTTTTTCTACCAACCTATATGACAGCCCATAGAAAACAAATAAATATTGGTTCTTCAAGAATATATCCTGTCTTTCTCTAATTACCAATTTTCAATCAAACATACATCTACAAATTTATCTGAACATATGTCGAAGCATAAACATAAAATTGAAATTTTAACTTAGCTAATACGGAATAGGATAATATTAGTAAGCGTTTTTCTAGCCATAAGCATTTTCATTTCCAGGTATCTCATAAGAGAGAAATGCGTTGTTAAGTTCGCTACCGATCGCACACTAAAATCCTTCGAGGCTAATGTAACGACTACCCCAAAGACTTCGTTCGTTCCTCGCTTGAGAACGCCTCTTCAATCCATGCCACTGCTTATCTCTTCAGCATAATGACAGTGGCAGTTTTCTCTACCCTATCACGTTGGTCCTTCTTCTATGCCTGGTAATCGTTTTCGAACGGGAGACGATTCGTTCCTGGTTCAGTTTCACCAGACTTCCTTTCAACAGCCCATGTAAGGCTTTACTCCTGGTGCATTTATTTTTTGTCGGCGCTCATTTCAGATAGCCTGTTAAGCAAAGTGCTAACATGGGGTGCATAGCAAATGACAACCCCAAGCATTTGTTCGTTGCACCTAACACATAGGTTTGTATACATATAAAAAAAGCGTATATATATAATGCATATTGTTTATTTTCAGGACAAAAAGCTGAACGTTGGCCTTTCACAAGCAACTCCGATGATAGAACGTGCAGACCACGTTGAATAGAAGGCAACATATTGAAGGATACATAAAAACGCTTTTCTTAGATTAGAAACAGACCAGTACATGGTCATACGTAATCTACCACAACCACAATTCTTGAAATGTTTTAGGTTGAGCAGTATTTACCATATGATGAACAAACGGTCATACCTTCTTTATATGGATTTATAAGAAAGATTAAGTTATACCAAGAATCATTAAATTCACATGTAAAGTTGTTATGACTGGGAGAATCCTACTGCCAATAATTAGTATATATTATGTTGTAGTTTGGTTGTGTCGATTTAATCGTTTACCTTATATCGACTACATAACTTAATATGACGAACCACAGCGGACGAAATAAACATCTTGAAACACGAAAAACACATTTCTCCCCCAATGGATTGTGCGAAAGGAGCAGCTTGTTGCTCATGTGTCCGAGTAGTGGAAAATGATGATGATGAGTACGAAAATCCTGTTCATATTCAGTTCCTCTTGTTTAACAGGCCTCTGGAGGGGGTTCTAAGCAGTTATGCCGAAGTCAATCGTGGGACCGATAGCTGAGAATTAGCTATGGAAAAGCTTGCGTGGTACGTATGCTAAGCGTGTTACTATAAGTAGTATTATTATTAAGGTTGATGTGGCATAGCTACTCTAATGCTTACACTCTAGCTGGTACACGCGCTGAACGTTCAGACTATATTTCGCCTTATATTCTATGAGTAGCGAAAAGTTTTTCCAACTTTCAATGAAGTACAAATTGCTTGTAAAACGAATGTTTGTGCGGAGCTTTACACAGCCAAAATAGTTTTGCTCGGCTCATATGCATTGTTTCCATCACTCGGGTAATGAATGAATCCTGCTCCTGCAAAAATTTCGTATTTTAGCGCGCTCAGAACAGTGTTATCTAAACGCCGCATTGCACATTCAAGACGAACGAAGGATCTGTAGGTAAATAGATTGAGTCCACGGGGTCAGAAAAATATGATGAGCGCACAAAGAGTTCATTGTCTTCATGTAGTGGTGGCCGGGATCAGTGTCCTAATGTATGGCCACTCGTTGTGTGTTTCGGTTAATTACTTTGGCCTGTACCGTCCATGATTTTAACCATATAAGGTATCCTAAAACGCGAACCTATTCGCTTACAAATACGGCGTAAAGGGAGTAGCGTTTCTTAGTTGATTAGCACCTCTTGAGAACAAAACAAGGAATGATCACTTTGATAGATCACACAGAATCCTGCCCTCTTATACTCTGTTAACGATAACTATCTTGATATTAATCTTTAATAATAATGATAATTTTCTATTTCCTACAAATCTTGAAAGCACTTTAGGCTTTAAACGACGCAGACAGAAACAGTCACTAAATAGATATACCTGTATTCGTACAAAAATCATGTGTGTTGTATATGTCCGTTACCAACACACCGTTATAAACAAAAATTCATCATCTAATTTTTTAAATAGATAACTCAATAAAGCCTGGTCTGCTGAGCGACATCATATTTCAAAAGCGTTCGTACTTCCAGTCCCAGCGACTACATACACAAAGACTCAACCACAAGCAGCCCAGCTCTGCGACTGCCACCAACGGTAAGAATGTTTAAAAAGAAAACAAAAAACCTCGTAAACAACGCAGATTTATGCGACCATTTAAGCAGCCTCGCGGCGGCAGCGACATCGGCTTCGGCTTTACTCCCTATTCCGAAGGCCGACTTCGTTACTCATCGCCTTGGTCACTTCGTTGCTTTTCCATATAAACGCCTTATATAATTATTATTATAAAGTCCTTAAGGCGACTACTGCTGGTGATAGAGCACAATTAGCTGCCGGCCAATAAATTGTTGAAGTGAACATAGACGATGGTGAAGGCGACGAAGGCCACAATCGCACTCACAGCGACGTCGCATGTAGTGAACGAAATACATTGGAGCATCACCAAGGACTTCGCCACGTGTGTGAAGCTGCTCCTGGTAACTGGAAGTTCTTTGCAAGTTCAGACGATTAATCGGTCTCCGTCATTACTACCACTTCGCTACCATACGACATTGCTTGCGCAAGGGCGACTTGTGACAAATCGCCGATCAAGGCTAAAGGCTGAATTAGGTTAGGTTGCATTTTCAAATACCTCCTTTTAAAACTACGTTATTACGCCAACGCATTTCAAATTAGGTACTGTACTACTAACGATTAGGTTTTGGCGGCTGGCGTATGACTGCTATTGTGGCTTGCGCCTGTATTGTAAATGGCATGGTAACCACTAGTGGGGCGCATTATACGAGACGATGCGGCACTCCTAGAATGCGCTTATCTTGCTGTCGAACTTTAGGAACAGTTTATAGCTACAAGGGGCTGAGATGATTCAGAATGTTTCTGTCATTAATCTTCGATTGAAAAATACGGGTAAACATCATCAGTTTTCCTAGTAATAAAAGGGAATATTTTGTAGAAAATGGGGATCAGGAGGAAAGGCTATGCTTACCTTGGCGTTTCTCTTAACAAATCCGACTCTGCGTGGCTAAATGCCAAAGAAAAAAGAATCACATCTCAAGAATCTACAATGATATTCACCTGCTCACAGACACCGAACAATGGTACACGTGCTAATATATAATACAATAGTCCTGTAGTACAGTAGAGTCATCATAGGGCAGCTAAAAAAAATTACATTACATCGAAATGTTTTCTGCTTAAGGCACGTTTAAGCTGGTGATCAGAGCACGTATTCCGTCTGACCATAGCTGGTCATGACATATTGCCATTCCCAGGGAAAAACGCTTTTGTACGTGACCGAACTAGCAATAGGTAAACTGGGTTTAGGTGAACGTTGACTTGCGTCGAGACGCTGTGAGCAGGAGGTAGCCTGCGAAACTGGTTTGTCGATACCTGTCGTGAGAATATATGCTAGAATTAGTGTGAATTATGCTCTGTCGATCCCTCAAAGAACGTCCAGTTCACAGCAGTCGACAGGTTTAATCTTCAAAAGGCATTATTCTATGAAATTGACGATTCTATGAGGCCTAAAATCATTCCTCGACAAATATCCTTGCTAAGTGCGATGCTTCAATTCTCTATAGCACACGAGATCGGCAAGAGTCATTCCTAGATCACTAAAGTTTCACGTTCACTGCCGCCGTTAAGCATTGCTACAGGCGGTATCCGAGCAGAACAATAATTTTCTAAAGACCTACACACTGCTTGCCTACCACTAGTAAGTCTCTAGTCGCTAGAGGAAACCTATTGCAGACAGGCTTGTTTCCGCCTTAGCAGTTATATATTTCTATGCACCTTCAAGTGATGAGTTGCCCCCTTGATGGCTGCCAATTTTCGCAAAATTCGCCGTCTGTTCCTTCCTCTGCGTGCTGCAAGTAAGTGCTGATAAGGCTATAAGAAGGGGTAAAAGTGAGGCTAGGAAAAGGGCATGGGTCAACCGAGTGGAACTAAAATCGCCGTGGTAGAAAGATGGATTTACTCCTTCCAGTCCTCTAATAGTTGCATGTTTAGCTGTTGTCTCACCACGAACTTGGCACCTTCGCCGCCTAAACGGATGTTTCCGTGATTCTCGTTGCAGTTGCCCCCCCCCCCCATACTCCATCCCCACCGCCCATCTATCAAGAACGCTCTCTCTGTTGCCTCTGACAGTAATCAGTGGTAAAGTTGGTTTTGTCTTTGCTTCTGCTACGTATTTCTTTTAGAACGGGCGAACAAAACAGTTCCTCGATAAACTTAAACTCGGTTTTTTGAAGGGAACAAGGAGCCGACAATAAGCTGTCGTCATTTACGATTCGCCAAGAGCGAAAATTAAAGATACCGGAGAAAAAATATGGACATGGGTTTAGCAGTGAAAGCTAGCGACTCAGCAGGTCAGAAATAGACTGAATTTACAGCGAAAACAGAGATGAATTAGAAAGACGGAAATTACATACTTAGTAAGCTGTTGAATTTACGGCCCGATCTGCTATCAGACCGAGCTGATAAATCAGTGCTGTGCTTCATCTGCCGTTCAAGGAAGATTTCATAGAGGAAGTAGCATTGGAAGGGGCCAAACAGATGGCTAAACCAGGCTGCGTAGAGAAGGTGTTGATGATTCAGTCCATTGAGCGCGAAGCAGAGCCGAAATCGACTCTGACGCCAAAATTACATCGTGCTACAAACACTATGAACAAAAACTACTGGTAAAATATCGCGTGTCATGGAGGTCGGTGAAAGAGTTTGCTTTTTAGTATTACATTGTCCTGTAGTTTTTTTCTACTTTCTTCGTTTTCTTTTTTCACTTTGCGTGCCAAATCCCCTCGGAGGTAAGGTTGACGCCCACGAGTGCTATCCTTTGGTTTTAATACGCATCTGTTTCCGATAGAAAAAACGGCGACGAGTACGCTCTCCGCCTGAATGTACTTATTTGCGTGGATTTTCCAAAGGAATGGTGCCAGCGGCTCTTCTCACTACTGACTATACGACTATCGACAACATTGCCCAAAGCTGATTCAGTGTTGCTTAGAACTGTAGTCGGCGGTGACTGTCTGATGAATGCGATACCTTCGCCGATTCGAATGTTGAGATCAAGAAACAAACCTTTCTTGCTGTGTCTGCATTCTGCCACACAGTGAGCGCATGTACGTTATGGTAGCCTTTACGAATTCTTTTAGACGGGCATGGGGCAACGCGGCAAAAGCGAAAACAGAGGTTTTTATGAAATCTGCAAATTTATTAATTCAGGTACGTTTAGTGCCTTGTCGTTTCCGTGTAAATGTGACGTTTTTGCAAACATCACCCTTAGTCTCTCAAGTACTAGGCTTGTCTATATGGAGACAGTAAGAGAAAAAATCGGAGGAACTCTGTCAATTGGGTTTGTAAAAGTTTCCTTGGCTTCTATGGGTCGACATGCGTTACCGTAGTTAGACGTATTGTTATTGACAGAAGTTGCGATCTGAAGCATTCAAATGTACCGATATCGCACGCAATGCGCTTCTACATTTAGGACACGATCGTATACATAACTATAGGTAGTAGGTTTGAATACGTCTTTCTACCAGCACCGAAGTGTGCCACCATTTTATATAGGTTTCTAATCAGCTAGAGTCCTGTACAGTTAAATTGTCCGCTAAACTGACGTAAAAACTCTGATACAAACAGTGGCTATTCTCACGACTCGCTAGTGCGTTAAGCTCGACGATGAACTGACGGTGATTGTTATATTTAATCACCGGGTATGCAGATATGTAGCACACTTGAAATAATCCGATGTTTGGGGTATTAAGCTCTCAACGGTAAAAATCGAACGGCTTCATTTCTAATCTGCCTCACCGTATCAAAGATAGGCCTTCGCGATGTACGTCTAGCCTAGGTTATGTACACCTCAACGAACAGAGATAGCATTATCATTTTCTCAAGTCAACTTTGAAGACATTGCTCTCAAGACCACTGTTCGTGCCTCGTCGCATATACCAAATTATCGTTCTCTTGCAATTACGCCATTCGCTAGTACCAAAATAACTTTTTTCCAGTAAATCTTAGGACCGGAATACGCCCAATATCATATGATCTAGTTATTTCAATGTCTTGTAATATCCTATTATATTAATAATTATTATAATTCACATGACTACTCGATCGCTCAAAATAAAACATATGTATGAGTTTAATCATCAATTATGCCGTCTAGGTGAATAATTTCGGGTACACGGCAGCACTAATTTTCTTAATATTCAGTATTTCTCAAGTGGATATAACTGCATTGTAATAGAACGAAACGTCGAGTTTGCGTATTTTATAAACCATGTCACCTGTGCACTGAGGTAGAGTCGCGCGCGAAAGACACCTAAAGGTCAGAAACTGACAACAATCGGGTTCTCTTACAGCCGGCACGGTAGACGAAATGGCTAAATAGCAACAGTGCCTGGAAAATCACAGGCTCATCCTTTGTTACCCAATAGAAGAAATGTCCAATTTTTTTACAATCACCCTAAAGCTAACAGAATCGCTTACCCAGTACTCAATATGAGTTCGTAATGCAAATTCAATAACTCTTAATATTAGCCTTTCATCCCCGTTGGATACGTATAGCCATGCAACCCAACGTCTGTTGATGTGCGTCTCATCAGTACAGCGGTTCTGTGGGTGAACACAAGAACCCCCCCTCCATCCCCTTGCTCTAGCAAGCGACATTCAAGCGACCAAAAGATCCCTCAGGGACAATTTCCGACCAAAAAAAATAGGTGTACGCCGTTAAAGTGGCAAACAGTAGGAACGCAGTTGGGAAAACAGTAGAACGGAAAAGGAAAATGGATAAATGGCGCCTAAAATTAGTGTTGATGGTGGTCACTGGGTCTACAATTGTTGGTCACTCTAATCAAACCCTCTCGACTCGGGTCGACGTTATAGAAATGGCCGTTGATGTTCCTTTTTTTTTTTTTTTCTATGCACTAACCGCAAAAACTAAACCATGACAATGATGTAGGTTATTAAAATGGCGAAAGATTTCTTAATATCGCGCCAAGATGGTTAGTAGTGGACACGGTGATGTGTTAAGTCGGATTCGTTTATTTTTTATAACCAGATACGCGTCGGACAGGCACTTATCAACGACACAATGTTCTCTTGCGCTCGCAACAACGCCGTTATACAGCCTCTTTTTTTTTAGGTTGGTGTGCTTGATTATGGTTGTGTATAATACGCAGTCCTAAGAATGTCATTGAACCTAAATGGCATGTAGCTGAACTTCAATACTGTATAAAATGGAGATAGACAGATAAGTAAGCAAAAAATAGAATTGTATAATAGCATACTCGACAAATAAATATCTCATATATAATATAACTAAAATTCAATGGAAGCTGAAAGTGGCTCTTGAAACCCTCTGCCGGCCTTTTGACGACGATTACTTTTGGAAGCTGAACAATTCAATGACGCTGACGACAATCACGGTGATGAAACAATAACCAACAAATTGAAAAATTAAATTCAGGATATGAATTTAAAGCCCTCGTGATGTTTCCTACGTTTGCTATTCTCCGCATAGCAACAGGTCCCTGACTTTCAAGAACAGACTATCTGCCACTAGCGAAGGAGCAGGCGGGAGTAATGGAGTAAGCTGACCACTTATTTAAATTTGTTTGAAGTGCTCCAGTAACGCGCAAGTGACGCTGATCGTTCAAGTGTTCCTAGCAGAGGAAACAAGAATTGAGAGTTCGTGGGGGAAAGAACTGTTCACTGTCATTTTCCTAACAATTTGTGGGTAACTAACCGGGTCCAACCAACCCCCCGCGGACCCTCTTGTCGCACTCTCTTTGCATGGAGTAATTGTGCGTCGACTCTGAATTAAGGCTAACGGCATGTAGAAAAGTGTGACAGGTACGTGCGGCACGTCAGTGAGACTGCCAGGGAGAGAGAAAAAGTGGGAGCATAATGCGAAGCACAGAAGGAAACATCGCCGGAGGACTCCACAACATGCAAATGCCATGCAAATGAGAGATGAACAACTGGGAAACATTGTCACGATAGTTCCTCTTGCGACGGCTATCTTGCCAATTTCTACGATCGTCGCTCTCACGACGGCAAGTTCAGTCGCTGCTAGTCCTCTCCGGCAGGGACGACGTTCTCGCCTGCCCTTTCTTGAGAGGTCACAGAAACAGGTGGGTTGGCCCGGTAGTCGATAGTCGGAAGATGGGCTAGAAATGTGCGTTGATCATCTGGCTGAAAGGCGCTGTCTGACGCTACAGACATCGCTTTCACACAGTACTAATACTGTACGTGTATAATGTAAAAGATGGCACACGAAATCGGACAAAATAATAATTAATGTATAATGAAACAGATTCGAGCTCATTGAGTAGTTCTCTCTAGAGATGTGTCAGTGGTATACTGGTAAGCTTTATAACGGCATTATTTCGACAGTCTATTACGGAGTGTCGCAATGTTTCACATGTATACGCACATGTTAAATTAGCCTTGGGCGCGCGAGTGGCTTTTTTTTTGTTTTTACAGGTAAAACGAATGCGATTACATATTTGAATTGTTTGAATTCGAACTGGAACTCGACGCGTGTACCTTTACGTTTCATTTATTTGTAAGCCGCATGTTTAGCATGGTGTTCCTAGCACGTGAGCGTCAATACTTGTACTGCGTGGCGCAGGTGCGTCTAAACTCTTCTGTTATGTCGTATTGTATATAGATATATGTACAGCACGGAACTACGAGTGCCGTAACACAACCCGCTTTCGCCTTATATGTTTTCTGTTTATTTACTTCTATGTTAATATACGATCTGTGTATTAGCTGCATAAGTGCGTTGTCGTTTGAATTGCCCGAGGGCGGAACCTTATCTGCAAGATGCCCCAGTTGTCTTGTTTCTCGACGTTGTCCATATTCGACAAATTAGTGCCATAAATTGCAGTGGGTCGAAATAACTGAATAGGGAATAGATGATTCTATTCGATATATATATGCGTCTCCTGCCTTTAACGTTGAAGATGTCTACACGGAAACGCCCCCAACGTTAACAAATGTTTCGAAAATACGTACCGTAGACAACCATATCGAGTAAGTGGACTTCTTTTAGCTGCCACAGGTACGTACAAAGTAAGTTAAGAAGCTGTCAACTAGCATAGATATGACTACCGAATACGCCCTTCGAATCACACGTAACAACGCAGCATCGACTCTCCGCCCTCTCTCTCCGCCCTTTTACACGAATTAGAGTCTGTATTTTGCATTTCAGTTTAAACTTTAGCGTACATTTATCTTATATATACTATATATATATATATATATATATATATATATATATATATATTCTATCAATCTACAGTAGAAATTTTTTTCTGCTCTGTAAGACAAAGATTCATTAGTATGTCGCTGGTGCGCAGGGAACTTACTCGTTTAGGCGTCTACGGTGAATGGGTACAATTGGAGCAATTGTTATACGATCCTTAAATCGTGACTTTTTCCATCGCTTCTCAAACGCGTCCGTTGAAATTATCATCTTATAGACAAATAAAATAGCTGATAAAAGGCAGTCTCTGCTGCTAAAAATGTTGCTATTTGGGATAGGGCTAAATCAATGAATGACATTCAAAGAGCGCAGGAACGATGCCGCTAAATTTGCCGTCCGTATTAGCACGAAACGGCATCGTAACGTAACGTAACGTACGCTTCGTATACGCTGGCTTGAAGGGACACTAACGTATCTATCATAGCTTTGTCGTAGCAATTCACAACAATGTTACGAAAGACACAAAAACCAATGGTTCTGGGACTGGAAAAAAACAACTGATAAAAGGCGTGTCTCGAAAAGCTATAGACAGCATCAGCTAGCTAGTTGGCGAGAAATGGATTATTAGCTGGAAAAAATTGGAATACTTTTTAGGCTTATTATAACCTTCAAAATAACTATTTCATGCAATAGTCCCAAAGCGAACAACTCTTGTGACCCCCCGGCCTGCGCTACAACTCAAAGGGGATTTCCTAGAAAGCAAGACGCATGAACGGGAACGATTGTTTCGAAATAATAAATTCACTTATCCGGCAAGGAAACCGAGGATCGAGATCCCTAGACGCGCGCATAAAAAAAAACTATCTATGAATTGCAGCGTCTTTCACCGTCACGAACACATTAAAAAACAACCTAACGCATTTTCGCTTGACCATCGTTCAGCTACGATTTAACAACACGAATGATACAGTAATATTAACAATATACAACTCGGTGATATATTTACAATACGAAAAAACAATCTATTTTTAGAAAAATTAAATAATTTTCACTTAATACGTTTTCTATTTTTTCTTGTAAATTCTCACTGGACGTCAGCAAGCTACCTATAGTGTGGGCAAATTGCGCAATGCTGGCTAAGACGATCATTCAGTATAATAGTGACAATAATATCCGTGATAAAGCCCTTTAATGACGCAGCCTATGCCCTCAACGAATGCACTCCTGGCAAAGGTAGACTATACAGTGTTGGCAGTCTAATCAGTGTTCTTTTTGAACAATCCAAGTTGAGAAGCATCATTACAGAGGCGACCATTATAGCTACGTATAGACTAAGTCTCAATAGATGGAAACAAGCCTGAAGTTCCTCTTTCAAAATGCATATAAGCCTTGCCTTGATTGCATCACCCTTCAAATTGTTTCGATCTGCAAGCTATATACTTTAATTAATGCTATTTCAAATAGGTATTAACGTACTGTCGAAGCTGTCCTGTGACAATTTCAGCCGATTACGCGTTTTGAAGTAGGTAAGCGAGCTTCAGATAGATAGATAGATAGATAGCATATTCTAAATAGAAGTCCTAGGAACTGAAGCCTTATGAACGTCAAACGCAAGACCTCAACGCTCTGCTCTGCCCAACAACGCCGATGAAACCGAAGAGTTTTACAGCCATCAAATCAAAATGAAAATCATGACCGAGGGCTGCGAACATAGTCAAAAATGTAGAAACCAAAGGGTACAGCTAATGATTTAACTGTTCACAGCAGTCGTATACAGTGGGTTGATGTTAAGTCTAGATAACTCAAACATGTCTAAACTGACATTTTCGTTACCACCTTTCAACCCATCGCATCGAATGTAGCTGGAAAATCTATCCCCTGACCTTATGCTAAGTATCTCTAAGCGAATGTTCGTTAAATGAGGCGGCCCGTAAATCGGAGTCGCTTTCATAAACCGGTAGAAAGCATAAATATTTTTATTAGACTTCAGAATTTATCGGCTGGTTGCTTGTGCGGAACAAATGGTATATTTGTCAAGTCTATATATTACTACGCAACCGTACTTCACCGCTTGTGAACACGTGGGGCGCTAATCAGCCAGTCCCTAGGTGCGACTCACTTATTGCTACTTTCTCAAGACGCGCATCAACCAACGACGTTGTGCTCCGAGCGGACGTACGTGCTCCTTTCTGATGTACTGGGTAGCTAATGATTAAGTAACTTGGCAAGTTCTAAGTCTTAAGGTGCAATTGTGTAACGTAAAATAGCCTAGCAGAACTCTAATAGGATTTCACTAGTAGACGAGAATCTGTTCCGGTCCAAAATAAGGGAAAGCGCGGAAACAATACTTCGGATCCTGTCGACGCTTGGAGTCCCGTTATCTTCCTGCATTATCGATGCTATTATCCAGACAATAACTGGAATATGAGTTCGTTTATAAAACACGCACGAATAATAATATTGTGGCTCGCTTTCAAATGTTGCGCGTATAGAAACGGGCTGATCTTAATCGAATGCACGTACGACTCGAGCAATATTAAACTGAACCTCATTGGCAGAAACGTTAAATTAAACGTAAATGTAATTTACATGATTACTTCACTGGTCTAAACTATTATGATAGATACTGCTTGCCATCTAGTATAGATACGTTACGCATGACCCAATCTAAACTTTCTCCGATAAAAGCTTCAAAACCATACGATTTGCCACTGACCAGCTTGACACTGTGCGCTTTCCCCTACGGTATTTATCTTAATACTCGTATTCTGTAAAGTGTGGCAGCTCTGCTAGCAGTACCAGGGAGCCATCGTGCAGTGACTATAATGGACATCGCAATGTGTATTTAGACCATTTTGGCAGTGCTATGCGATAAAGGTAAACACGGGTAAGGCAGGCGCCCATAACGGGCTTTTGCTTATTATCAAGAGGGAAGCAGTATATAAAGTCCATACACGTTAAATTGTTTGCCGCAGCTCGTTTGTTGCTGTAGGAACGTCAGAGCAAAGAATGGCTCCGTGGGGGGCCTTTTTTTCCATCGAATCCTATCATTTGGGCCACCGGAGCGACCGTGGTCAAGGGCAAATTGTACCAAATTTCTCTTTGCCTAAGCTTACTATCGCAGATGACAGTGGGTGGTTAAGCTTAGAAAAGGGTGAATGGGCAAAAACGAAGGTCACACAGACAACAGCCGGGGTACCAAAAGAAGGGTAATTTCTATTATCTTTTTTTCAGCGGTGGCCCTCAAAGTCACATGCGTTATTGAGTTTCGTCTTTCTATCGGGAAGATCTGGAGGACACTTAGGGGATGGATCTTCCTGTGTAACAAGAAGAATGAAATATCTAATATATCTTATAGGCGAATCGATAAACACCCACTGAGCCAAGTTCGACTGATTTGCCTTAATTTTGTACAGATTCTATATGAAATAATTTCTAACCCACCGCTAGTGATAATGGAAAGCCCGGACGCAGATCTATATTATACAACCGATCCTGCTATTCACGAATTCGGTTATATGAATCACAGTTGAAGACGAAATACAAATAACATAGCTTATTTATTCTTCAGTAAAAATAGCAACACAGCTAGCATTGTATCAAAAAGAAAAATAGAGTATCTAGCATAAATTAACCTAATATTTAAAAAAAAAAAAGTTCAATATCAATCTATCCAACCTTAGCTCAAACCTAACATTAAATCTAAACAAACGCTAAGCCGTTTTCAAAAATACAAATACTGTTAATTCACTACTGCACCAGTATCTAGCCTGAGAAAGGACAGGTTTTTTTCGTCGGTTGCCATTGTCCTTGTCACAGGCCGCAGCGTATTGACTAGCCACCAATGACGCCGACCAGGTCAAAGGGGGGCCGGGAAAGTAACAATCCAGGTTTATTTCGTGTTTCCTTACAATATATATATGTAACAAGGTTATGATATGCCTGGGAACATTACCGTAGGACTGGAATTATTTTGTGGTTTAAGCCAGCTACGATCGTTGGCGCTGCCCAACGGAAGGCTACAGCTGGTATATATATATATATATATGTATATATTTATGTATACATTTATATTATACAAATGACAGATCGCTATATTAATGGCTAATTTTTTCTCTTAAATATATACGACGTACCGCATTTGACCTAGTCGTTTAGGTGTGGCATTGCTATTTTGTGACAGAATTTTGGTTGCTTTTCACTCAGGTACTCGGGAAGAGGAGGTAATCGCGTGAGAAAAAGAGGAAAGTCGATAAAAGCACGAAAATTTGATGGGTCTCCATAAACAAACAGTATCCGAGGGGCGAGCGTTCAGACGCTTCTGCTGCACTGAAACGGTTGGCGAGGTCAATGGAACAACTATAAGAATTCAATCACTTGGTAACACGGTGGTACTGCATAAGGTAATCCAGTTGTTTAGGGTCACACTTTAAATGGCGGACAATTGACAGCTTGTAAGGTTTTGAATAGGTCGAATTTTCGACAGTCGAACCCCTTAGTGGAAAAATTACGCCAATTTAGATAAAAACACTATATATTATGTGTAACATGCGATCAATTTAAAAATATTCAGTCCGATTATCTTTAAAGAGCATACGGTCTTTACTATTTCATCCAGATATAGAAACCGGAAAAACGGGCACCGACCAAAATTTATATCGATAGTTAACGTTTACTTGTATTTCCTTCAGGGCACTTTTGCAGAATTCTGTTTTTGAAAAGCTCGTCTGTTGAAAGCGTAGGTAAGCCTCAGTCTTCTCTATGGCGGCTTTAGCAAGTTCTTGTTGGCAAATTCGACACCTTCAATTAAGCCCTGTGCAATCGGTTAGCGAAACTATACAAACAACATATACTTAGTTATTTAACTACAAAAAAAATTGCTACAGTTGGTATCTGATAAGTATTAATAACTAAATTAGCGACACCTAAACACAAGCCAGGGGATGCTCTTTGCAACGTCTAGACACACATCAGAATGGATATCCACGTGAAGAGAGACTGCTATAGGGATATTAAAAATCGTTTAAATGTTTAGCGATGGTCTGAAAAAATGATTTTAAATCAATAAGCAGTGTTGAAAATACCGATCGCCGGTTTTACTTCCAGCTCTGATAGGTCAACTAGGATTGTCCTAAGTCGATAGTTGCATTGCGGATAAACAGTATAATACGTACGAGGCATACATTTTCTGTTATATATAAACTGAGCAGTAAGATCTACTGACATTATTATTTCTGCTTGAGCAAGGCGACATTCACAGTTGACAACGGCTTAGAGACAGTAAGCTGTAACTATAACAACTATATGTTGTAGAGGACTGAATAAGAGGAGTTCTTATTAACCGAAAACTTTAGAAAGAGGCATAAAATAATTTAGTTCTTCGCTCAAGCGAAGTATAAAAGCCCAATTAACAAATTTTCATAACATATTTCATCTCTCTTAAGGTCAACGCTTCCACTGGTGACCGTTTTTCGAGCACCTGCCGTACGTTGAACGTATTTAATAATCTAAGAATGGTACGATCTAAAAATAGCCCAAATTGTCTTGAACTACTGGCCTATTTGCTATATACGTTCTTATAGAATAGAGAATGTACATAACGACCCTCATTGCCTTTGTCATCAATTCGATCGTTTTCTTTTCTATCACTGCTTTGATCTATGTGTTCACACAATATGTTGAAAACTTGCATAGACAGCTGAATATTCGACAGGCAAAGGCCGCATGAAGTATGCCCTTCGTAAGCCCCATATCAGACTCCGTGCTGAAAATTTAAAGGACATAGCTTGCGCACTGCAATTGATCTCGTGTCGCTTGCCCGCAGAACGACGTAGCGCTGCCAAATACCACGTTGGCGGAGAAGAACGGGCGATTCTATTTCTGAGCGTGAAGCTCATCTCACGTGTAACGACTGATAGCAGGCTATCCTGTGCCGCTACGGCATACTCAATCGTCTGGCACAAAATACGATTCTGCTAGGCCAATTCACTGACCATTAGTGAACTAGTTCCTTGACCCAACCAAACCCAAGCCGAAACGTTCAACAGGTGTTAGGTTTCTTTCCTTAAACCGTCTTCGTTCCAGACCTAGATCTCCCGTGCACACTTCGAAAAATAGGTACCTATGCTGATACGGTGGTGTTAACAACGTTAAAAATGCTTGAATAAGAAGAACACCTCGGTTCCAGGTGCTTTCCTTAAGAGTGGGCCAGTATCGCGCAATCGCTATTCGCGATGAAGCGTTCTGCAAGGTGACAGATGTCAATGCTTCTGCGTGCGGTAAAAGGCTGGATTTTTTGGATCCAGGGAACCCAGGGCTGTGCGTTTTTTTCATCCTCATCAAGCTGTTACATATATAATAGAAATGTGAATATTGGCGTGAATTTGCAGCTAGAAACAGGTAGATAACAAGCTTGCCCCCCTAACTTCAGTTTATCCAGCCAGTTTATCCTGCATATATTTCTCATGAGGGGTTTTCAACCGGACCTTAGTCATTGCTGATGATTCTCGCAAGATTTGGTATGCTCTGAACAGTCATTGTGACCTTGGTTGAGTAGGTGACGTGGTTTGAAGAGAGAAAGATTGGAAGTTTGTTAATTAAGTAAATTTGTATTGTACTTTATACTTTGCCCCTTTTTTCAAGAATTTCTTTTTTTTGTGAAACCAAGAAACTAGGCTTTCGGAGCTGATTATTCTGCACTTCTACACTACTAGGGACTCGTCCTATATCAACAAATCCTCGAAATCACCACCTTAGGTATATAGCATCAAGGACCTAACCGCATTTGGAGTCGGTCTTGCTGTACGCCTCCGGGGTTATCCTGTGTCCTAAAATTCTACCGTTACCCTATATCGCTTAAGATTATTAATGTACGCGAATAGTTCCTCCTTCAACTATAACTATTATACTTCGTTTTTACTGTATTGTCTGAATGATACGGCTTTACCTACAATAATAGAAGTACGAAATGTATTGAATACAAGCCAACAAGCTTAGCCAAATAAATGTCTTCTTCCGGCATCGTTCCTACTTCACTCGCGTTACGGGTTACCCAACGTAAGTTTAATGTCTGTTTTGTTGAAGTTCGAGAATGATCCTCTAACTTCACGGCTATCGGAACCGAACACACAATGATCGCTGCTGTATGTCTAGTCGATCGACCGAGACGACATCGAGGACCCCGTATCAAGAGTTCTACAGAGAGAGAACTTTGTTGCAGACCGCAACAGTCACAACATATAAAGACATTCCTGTATGACCAACGTTAGGCAATATCAACTGGAACGCCGCCAGATCCCATTGGAAGCCGCAAATTTAATATATGTCACCTTCGTAAATTTATGATGAGAGGGATCCTACCAAATCGTATCGGCGTATTTATTCATTGGGCGTGAGTAACAGCCAGCTTCTATAATACCGAACTGTATGGCCCATAAATCGATGGAGGCTCTAGCTTTGAAGGCGGATATTTCGTATCAATACCAAGTCAGAAAGCTAGACCCAGTCAAAATTTATAAATGGTCGAAAAGCTTTTCAAAATCACATCGTACACCGAGCTTTCGCGGCTTCGTTAGTGCTAAAACACTGATTCTGCACAGATCTCCGTCCCCCCTTTGCAGTATGTAAAATTAATTGTCACGACCCGTCATGAAGGGTCATCCCCAATGTTGCATATAAAATGCAGAGGCGTATAGTGCAAATGAGTGCCTAAACGAACCATTTTTTTTTTACTTGACTTTTTGTCACTTGGCTACGTTACTTTACGTAAATAAACAATCTATTTTAGTGACATAAAATTAATATTACATGAGGCGCGTATGTTCGTATATGTATATGCTGCGCTCTGAGGTCAATAGACGCACGCTCATATCGGTGTTTTCATTGGAGCTATTAAGACTACTTCTTGAAGCTACGTGTTAATGCGAGATTGTATACAAGTGAGGCTCCAGCAAGTGGCAGGTTCGTGATAGACAGTTCGCCGATTAAGTTTGGAACCAAAAAAAGGATAGAAATTTTACGGTTTTGCCACCATTAAGAATGCCAAACGTCATTTGCTGACTTGCCCTTTATTACAAACACTCCTTGTCACTAATTGTAAAGATGGATAATTTACATCCTGATGTAAAGCACTTTGCTATCGACACGAAAAAGCTTACGTGCGCTATAATTATGCTTCAATATATTCGAAGTTGATTTATGTATTTTAATAAATCTGACAAGAGGGACGTACTTCAATAATAGTGAAGACGTGCTCAGGATATACTTTTATACGCATCATATGTCTACATTTGAATACATTGCATTGATATATGGGGTGTTTTTTTGAATTATAATTGCAGCTTGATAGTGAGTGTGCTATCAACTGTAACCCGGTGCTTAATTTTCCTCACGGTTCGATATGGTCTAGTTTACTCGTACCCGCTCATAACGTCTTTCGTAGCCTATTCGTAGATCGAAAGCTGGCTTTTCTGTACTGCGTTACTGTTAAAATTTGAGGCGCTCCTAGGATGGTCAGGTTATGGATACCCGATAGAATTGCCTAAAAAGGCATTTGTCAATGCGAAAATAGAACCACAGATCACCGTCAGAGCTGAATTTCAGCTGCTTTGTTAGTATTATTAGGCCTTTATGCTATGCAAACATGTCCTCGGAGACACCCATTTTCAGGCCTGGTATCAAGGACTTGCCTCCACTAGGCATCCAGCTAAGGTGGGTCTTACTGAACTCATATGGGCCTCCGCTAGCACACCTATGAAAGGGCATTGTAACCATATAAACAGCTTGATAATGATTTTCTATTTCGTTTAACTTATTATTTTTCGTTACTATCTTATTTGCATGGTTATTGATGTCTGGTGATTATTCTTGCTAGCGTTTAGATTGAAACCAGGGTTATCATGGCAACGGGCTCTAAGAGATGGGCGTTAACCACCCAGGTTACGTCGCTCTAGTAGTTACTCACCTGTTGGTAGGCTCAATAGTACACACAAGCTTTAAGCGACCTTGTACTTGATAATTAAAACAGTAAATACGGCCTTAGTGTTCCATGTGCGGGACCACAGTCAGATTTCTGTCTACATCATACATCTCATTTGCATAATCTATGTTTTGAGGCCCTTCACTCGAACAAATGAGCCGCTGCCTTAAATTGATGCAATTGAAAAGTTAAACAATATTCTTAGCACTGCATGATATGATTATTTGTCTTCAATATAAACGACGTATACATGGATATACGCGTTGAGCCGATATCGTCCCCTCAAAGATGTCGCCTTAACCTCACGACAAACCCCCCTTATATATTCGAGGACAAGAAACAACTAGAAGGATTTACAAGAATGATTAAGGCGATTACAACTACGAATTGTAAACAATGCCTGAAAACTTCCGAATTATCTTATCGCACGACCTGTTTTATTTATAAACGATGTGTGAATTTCACCGGCAATGCCTAAGACAGTTAGTTGTTCCAACTGGGCGCTTATTGAACCTTTGGACGATAACTTTTTTATCGACGACTGAGATTTTTATTACCGTTACCAGATTGGCTTCCGTACAGAAGAACGTTCCTCATATATATACACGAATAGTAAATCTCGTCATTTCGAATTCTTTTAGATCTCTGCAAATAGACATGCGTATGCGAGGAACCCCTTATAATTCTGAACATACTCATATTTATGACAAATGTATCTGAAAAATGAGGTTGAAAACAAATGTATCTATTAGTGACAAAGAGCTGATACGCGTTTTTACGAATGAAGTGCCACTAGATTTCACTGCAAAGCACAAGAAAAACATGCATATCTAGCTATACGCTTAGTTTGTTAGATATTATTTGATCATATAACCAGCTTCGGTATCCGGTCTTGGGAACTGAAAGACGCCATAATACTTTGGAGCTTGATAAGATAGCTATAGGACGCATTTAGCTATTAGAACGTGTGCTATTGTAACTATAAGTTATAATATATGCCTGTAGAATATATTGACACAATGAAATTGACCATTTTATGGATTAGAGTGTATACAGTGTTTGAATTTTAAATACAAACTGTTATTGTTATTGTTATTACATCATTACCCGTAAACAAATTCGTAATTCAACAAACTGCGTTAGTCCATAATATCAAGCCGCGTTTCGCTTACTATTTTTCAATAGAACTATCACATAAGCTTTATTGATTGAACTATTTAACTTCATGTTCTGTTAATTTGAATAGAGTAAAAATACTTGCTTTCACTATATTTCATCATTCGTTTAAATGAGGGCATATTTTGACCTCGATAAACCTAATATACATAGTGAAAACCACGAGCATGTGCTCTCCATAGCTTAGTAAATTGGTAAAAAAAAAAAAAGAAAAAAAAAAAGGAGAGAAGCTTTTCCGACTAACCTAACCAGGTTTTCCTGGCTAACCGACTGGACCCACCTGACAACAATGACCACTTGAGATAATTGGACAAAGCACGAATTAGTTCGGGGCAAAGCGGTACAAGACGGGCTCGCGGTAACTGGTTTATCATATGAAATCACAGCTGTCCAGCTACACCTTTTATTTCTACACGAACGCACCTTTTCATCGTGTAAATCTTGAAAAAATTACACGAACGTGCCGGTAACATACGGTAATCAAAACATATATATATTTTAGCATTCGTAACAAGGTCTGGTAATTTTAAATTTTATAGCTATAAGACCAAAAAGGCACATGTATTTCTTTAGATTTACTAAAGCTTGTCAGATTAAATTAAATTTTATGTTTTACATAAGTTTCAGTTTTACAGAAGAAAATGTTTTATTTTTCCTGTAAATTCAGGTATTGACGCGTATTTGATTGCGATTTTGAATTTGTTGAAAAAGAAAATTTTCAATTAAAAAAAAAAGTCAAAATCGCAATATTTGGACTACGGTGAATTAATACAATATAATTGTTGGTTATTCTGTTACCGGCTGAAACATTCTTATAACAAGAATTTTTAGGGAGTTAACCTTTGGCTTCAGTAGTCGAACTTGAATTTTGTCCTAATAAGCATAAGCAGTCTTTTCTCGCGTAATTAGACAACCGTATTAATCTTGTATGTGTGTCCAATACGGCTCCATTACTAGTAACCTGAGTGGAGTCACAGGATATTAACCTTTCCTTTGGTCTGAACGCCCTCGCTCGTCTACTCCTTCTAACAGCCGGACCAGAAAAATCAGCGGCTCCGAGTGGCATCGGAATCACCATTATTGTCGACAGCAGCAGCAGCAGCAAAAACGTGCCTGCGTAATGCCCCGGAAACGCTACCAGTCCACTACGGGTCACTTCGCTGGTGCTAGGGGGTATCGAGTTGCGTGCCATCACAGGAGGAATCCGATTATAATTAGCTAATACTTTCGAGAACGACAGAGAACTGATAGCTTACCAGGGGCTCCATGTGACTCGCTAGGCAGTCAAATCAGAGGTTACCGAACACCACTTCTGGGGGACGGAAACCTAAGCGGGGTTTTGACTATGTCTTGTCTCATTGCGAAAAAATAATGCTCAGTGTCATTAATCCGAGATGCCTACCAGTCACCCCAGCAGTCTCGACATTCTCAGCTTTGAGTCTTGTTTATGAGGTGCACTAAGTACAGGCGGGTCAACCCTGGATTAAATATGAGAGGGCCGGACGCCCGGCAATCGTTGGCTGTCGTCGAAATGATCAGCCACGGTTCAGATAACATTAAAAGTCTAATCCGCGGCGGCTCTAGCGAGGCAAACGTTATAGATCTGCCCGTATACAGTTTTGTCTCATGTGAATGTCTCGTGTCGTGCACATTGTTGCCATAGCGGATCAGTGCTCTGTCCCTATTTTAGCTTCTGTAGGTCGCACCGGTTACTATTTACTAATGGGTTTGTTATGTAGGACTGTATTATGGATGTGTGCCTGAGCTCACCATCGCTATAGCATTGCCAGTCCGATGCTCTGCCCATAGAGTCCTTAATTTTTCGTCCACGGCAACTTACTTGGGCGTTACGACCAGCTGAGTAATATTCATAACTGAGAAGAAAAGTTACATAGTTGTCCAATATGTAACAATTATACTAAGACGGTTCGACGCTTTGGGGAGTTCAGTCGTTTTAATTTATCGTAAAATGTAGAGTTTTACCTGATAGTAGTAATCATTATTACCATAAGCATCATGTAGGGGCGAACCTAACGCTAGAACTCAAACAGATAAATGGAAAAACACAAACGCACGAAGATCATAACTATGCACTACTTCTGTCCACTTTAGTTGCTATCCGTCGCAAGCAAAAAAACAAATGCCGTAGTGTACACGATGAGATTACTGAGTGGAATAGAGATCCCGCTCTGTGTATTTAACTGAAAGGTCCCTGCTGTATTACCAAACCGGTGTTCGTGCAAAAAGGTCCGCTTACATCTCTAGTTATCTTATGCAGGGATGAATAAAATAATAGTGTATAAATGTCTAGACTGCGTTTAGCTAGATAACGTAATATCAGGCAGGCAGGCAGGCAGGCAGGCAGCCGTGAGCCAAAGTTTATCTCGACTTGGTTGTTTATGTTTGACGATGTAAAAGCTATCACAATTTTCAGCCTCCGCCATAGAATAACATCGCAATTGCTGCCTCTAAGATGAGTTTCCTTTGTTTTTCATTCTTTACGACGGGTATGAACGAGAATCAACTTAAAAAAATAATAAATGCATTTTTTATGTTATTCTAAATCGTCGATGTTTATACCACCTAATGTTCGGACGTTGTGAAAATAAAGCGCCTCGTTGAAGACCAAACGCGATGCAATTTGATTGACAATGTCCTTCGCGACATCTAGGGGCTAACGGATAGTATCGCTACCTACCTAGCTTATCACCGATCTCCTTCTCAGTTATTGGGTATATATGTATAATAACTAAAAAAAGAACAGGTAAAAATCTAAAAAAATCAACATAAGCTTTTACACAATTGTAAGCTCATATCGAGAGAAGGTGTCCAACGAACACAAGAAATCAAGATTATAATAGCACCGATTATACGCACCGATTTCTTGCTGTTTTCAGTATCAATACTCTGGGCGGAAGTTTTGTCTAGCTAGCATTTTCTATAGGCGTCTTTACAGGCGTTATCATTGCAAAGGACGTGATGTCCATTATAAATAAACAACAAAATTATATTCATTGTTTAAGTTATTATATATATAGTCAGATAAGGAAAAATTTGATGTTCAAAAGCCCCTGCGACCGCCGCTGTTTATAACCGCTGCTCTCGGCTGAAACAGACCACCTTAGCATTAGGCGAAACAAACAAAAAAGTGTGTCTCGTGAATGACAGATATGGCGTTTGGCGTTTTTTACTTTGAAGGAAGCAACGACCTCGGCCGGTTTCAACAACGCCTTTCTACAATCCTTACCTGATACAACCTTTACGTGATTAGTTGCGACAACGATAACTTCATCAGTTGGGATCGCTTGAAAGGAGCTTTGGCGGTAGCAGCATTACTAGAAGTATATTTTTCAGCTTAACCGAAAGTAAGATACTACATTTTTTTACTACAAAGTTCCTTTTTGCTTCAAATGTCTATCAAACATTCGATTTGCGGTTTTGATAGGGCTGTTGTTGATTATAGACCAATACGGACTGGGTGGTGAATGCGCGTACCTTCGGGTGCGTTGTCATGGCCGCCATAAACTAACAAGCATCACGCCATGTTGGTTGAAATATTAACGTCGGTGGATATGATAACATAAAATTCATGATCAGGAGAACAGGGCCGTTTCATAGGTCTATTAAGGAAAGTCCCAGATGAGTTTAGCAAGACTCATGCCGGCTAAACTTCTCGTGGCGGCAAGTTATTGCTGCTATACTTAGAAGGGGGTGATTCTGATGACTTGCCGACATCGAGTGAACAGCTAGTAACGTTATACAAAAATAAGAAAACATGCTGTACCGGTACAGTAACATCACTGGGGTAGTATCGCTCCCATGGAAAAAAATTAGACCCGTTTTGAAATTGAGTGCGGAATAACGTCGGAAATGTTTCTAATAACTTACCGCTGTTCTGTTATGAATTTGCCTACATCGGGCCTCATGAATAGTATGGCTACAGTATATGTTCAATGATTAAAAAAACATCGCCCGTGTAGACTCGCGTCATTTAATAATCAGACATTCACTAGAGCGTTCGTTACGGCTAAGTAATCAAATGAAGAAACTGAATCGAAAAAAATAATAAAATAGTCGCGTTTGGGGGGGGGGGGGGGGTACGTAAAATTTAACTTTGTCTCAAAGAGAATTTCTTTGATGAGGAACAATTCAATGTTACATACAATTAAATCAGAACCCTATCGTATTAGCTCCTTTGCGGCTATTCCTACTAATGAGCGAGCAGTATCACGAGATTTTTACGGTTCCATTAACTAACTGTGTTCTGTATTCGTGCGTCGGGAAATTCGATCAACTGATCATTATTATTTAATTAACATCTTTTTCCTGTTTTCCTGAAAGGAAGGCTTTGAATGAACTTTAGGGTTGTTCGAAAGACGATAGCGTCCAATTATAAATAATATGAAAAAAGAGTATCATTGTATCTTCAGTAGATTTAAATGCATGATGGGTTAAATCAAGGTGTTAGTCATAATATTTGAAGGGGTTGCAATCGTTGGGATTCCGCAATTTTTTTTCATTCAGGTCGAGAACCACATTAGAAGTGCCATTTGTTTCCGATTATACATAAAGTCAATTAGTTTTTGTGTTTCAGTGCCCTATAGCTCGCGATCTTGAGATCGCATTCGCCGAGGGCTGATAATTGTCAACTGAATCAGAACTTTTTTTTTTTTTATAAAAGAACAACTTTTGAATGTTACGGACATCAAACGTATAGACTTTACTGAGGGTAATATACATTTTTGATTTTTTATCAAACCCTATCAATATATTTCCTACCGCAAATTACTTGAAAGAGCAGGAATTAACTACCTTTACTGTAGTGCTAAAAATAAGATATCCCTGCAGCCTCTTTCAGTTGCAAGGTAACTTACCATGCCTTATACGGGCCCCCTTGCGATGTTTTTGCCAGAAAATGGTAATTTAAATGGGTAAATTGAAAAAGTATCTATTGGCATGACCGCTTCACTTGGCAAACTTGGCCAGATCTTTCGTTTACAAGGACACTTCCGCGAGGATTAGATGAGACGTCGCGCGAATACGAACCCATAAATATATCTCACGAACAGCAATAGCTGAATATGCGTTGCGCATAATCTTATGGGAGAAGTAGTTGTATTTTTTCCATATTAAAACTTTTAGTCAAAAGTTTTTTTTGCTTTACCAAAAGTGCAGTGCCTGCTGTCAACTATATGGGGTAGCTGAGTATTGCCTCAAAGGTCCTCAAAGAAAGGAACGTACTTCCAGGTAAACGCTACGAAATTCAGTTTAGTTAGTTAGTTAGTTAGATAGATGGAAGAACGCCACTTTGAAATGGCTTGAATCGAAGGCCTTCACCTGATACCACTGCCATTGGGCACCTAGTTGTTTCTCTCGTTATGTGTAATACTCTCGTTTAAAAAGTTCGTTTCTTTATTCAAATAGGAAAAAAAAATACATTTAAAGGAAAACTCTTTGTTTACACTAAGTACACGGCAGGCGTAGTAGATCTTTGATACCATTGAGAATACCATAAACTTGGAAAGCTTGTCAAGATCGTGCATAGTTATCGCGCGTCCCAGTTTCATACATTTTTAACGCAATTCACATAATTCAACGATACACCTTGAAAGCCATTTACCTACGGCTAAATCTCAACTCCAAAATACCTCAACGCTTTTTAGTGACGCTAATCCTGAATCACCGTTTTCGAGATCTGAAATATCGTCAGAAGCCTTTTTTGGTCTTTTCGACTATGATATTCCTTAACAAACGTTTGTATTCTGTTAGATAATTACCATCATTTAAAAGGCACAAATAGTTGTAATTTGTTGTTGTAATTTGATGTTTCTATCTTGTTAAACTGAAACATCTGCTGCAAAGCTCTAAGCCATGAATGCGACCCACTTCAGGGTGGGTCTTTTCTAACTAATAAGATAGCATTTAGACTGACCCAACTGATCTGCAGTGACAGTTATGATGGTGACACGTCGCACAGACCTAGGACAGCCATAGAAGCCTTACTCCCTACCGCTTCCTTTTTCAATTCGACCCTCCTGTGAACCCACAATATGAAACCAACAATGAAAAGTTTGTCTTACGTCTCTGTGCTTTGTGACGGATACCGAAATTAACTTTTTCTTTTTCGTTTCTTTTCTTAGATAAACGCGCTAAAACTAAAAGATTTTTATAAAGCATTTGTGCTACCTAAACCTAAAAGCAAAATGTCAGATACTAACCTTTAGGTGAGACTGATCAATCTAATCCGCTAAGGCCTCCTCTGCCAGTAATAAAACCTGTTAGGTATTAGTCGGCAATTTAAACAGTATTATAGGACATTGTAATGGCAAGCGGCTGAATGAGCCAGGCTACTCGTACACAGTTGCTATGCAACAAGTGCACTCAGTCCGCTAATTTGCAATTAGCGGCAAGCGCGATAAAGCCATAAAGCGAAGTCCGAATCCGACAACCTAGCGTATATGCATTCACGACACTTCGATCGAACAATAAACTTGTGTACGTTTTCATAACTTTTCACTTATGCACCTAGAATCGCTGAGCGTATGAGTTTTGAAAAAATTTAAAAAAAAAAAACAACTGATTCAGAAAGTCGTTATTTTTTCTGTTCTCAAAAATATATTGAAGTTCTGTCTCCAAACGTTACTGAGCACCGTAGTATCGTTCGTAATTGATGTAGCATTTTCTCGAACGTCAATTTTCAATAGGCAATATGTTATTGCTTCCCGTCTATATACGAACAATGTATTGATTATACCAAACCTCAGCTCTCTTACTCTATCTGTTTTCTTTTTTGTCCTCTGATATCGAACTGTTACGAGCCCCTTTGAATAACAGGCTAACTACCTGCTTCCGTGTTTATAATAACAGTAATAAATTACTTTCTTCCTACCTTCTTGGCATCAATGAATCAGGTTCTAAACGCAGCGCAACGCTCTCTTAATTCCCATGATGTTAGCGTTCTATTCAGGCCCTATTCTGATTCTGCTCATCGCACCAATGCAGTATTCACTCATTTTTCTTGCGAGACTGAATCTCTTCCACCGTTTCTTTGTCGTCTGCTAGCACCACGTATATGACCCCTGTCGCACACATCACCCAGACGCGGACCCCTAGAAACGTTACAAAAGCAACCCACGTTGACTTGCGGTAACGCCTCAATAGACTATCTCTCACTCGTTCCATGCTCGCAAGGTTCAAGGCTGAACCGCGGCGCAAGCGAATGGTTCTCGGCAGCGCTCATCGCTCATTGTGACTTAGAGCGACACGCTGAGACGACCAGGCTTGCGTTTTTCTTATGGCGGTAGTGACGGCTTCAAGGGATCCAGCGGACATTGTGTGGACGAGGTCATAAACAACGAAACGACTAGAAACGGAGCTTGACTTAGATGTATTGCTAACATTAAGTATGATGAATGATGTCATAACTCACAACAGCTCATATCTCTAAGAACGTCCCACATTTACGGCGCTATCGTAAAGGATAAAGTGCACATGTGTGCATGGAAGTGTGCCTAAGTGTACAGTAGACTACGCGTAAAAGAACGATAAGCCAAAATTGAACGGTAAATTGAAGTTACGGAAAGAGTAGAATTCGCTTTGAAAAGGTAAAAATGCATATATAAGAGGAAAGTATTGTAGTAAGCAGAAAGGTACATGGGGCTTGTAAAAACGCTGATTTTTTAATCACTTGACAATTTTTGTTCCTGCATTCGTATTGTTTGATATTTACGTATGATCCATATTATATATTAAATAGCAGCTAGTAGAAACTTGTTACTGTAAAACTTATCAACTCCATGTAGAGACAAGACAGTACGAGGAGAATGAATCTTGCAGCTTAAGTACGAATGCCTATGTCTCCGAAATGATTTTAGGGTCTAAAGATATTTCCAAGGCCAGGACGCAACAAGCGAGTAAACATTTTCGAATTCTGTTTTTAACGTCTCTGCTCTAAAATTACTCGCGTTAGTTTCTAGTTTTGGGAAGCAGTCTTAGAACTTCGTACACACAGAAATTACTACGGGGCCTTATTCTACATATTGAGATGTCATTGGCTAGGATAGTGGAAAACATTTCAATATCTAATTGCTGCTGATAGTTGGTATCGGACAACACGTTAGATTAAACATGAGCGTCACTTACCAAACTTAAGGCTATGTACCTTATAAGGTGATATTTAATGTCTGGCCAAGTGTCTTTCCAAAGCTCTGATGAATTTTACTCCAGAATTGAACGATGCATTAAACAACGTCTATTGAAATCGGTGAGAAGCCAGGCTTTGTAAGCTGACTAAATTTTAGTCGACCTAATAGAAAACACGGACCGATATTATCACTCCTGGCCAGCATTTGAGAATCGATATTTCGATGAAAGCAACTGTTCGAACCAGTTTTCCTGCAGCGAAATCGGTAGAACGTGGTAAAAGTTGTTATTTTTAGCTAATTCGGGACGATGATCAGAAATTTTACATTTTAATACAAATTAGCTCAGTCAAGTCTGGGTGCGCTCACCAGTCTGAATCAAACACCCCAGAGCGAAAGACAGGTAGACCGAACCTTGGACGACGTTACACAACAATAGGACGACTCAAGAAAAGGAAAAGTCTGTCGATAAAAACCAGTAGTTTTTACAACTGAAACAGGTATCGGATGGCCAAACCACTGGGCCAAATCAAACAAATGCTCAACTTGTATAATGACATCCAACAAGTATGTTATTATGATAGCATTAATATTTGCTAGTGATGGATAAAATAGTCTTTTTTAAAGTCTACTGCAAATAACTAGTATTTCTACATGATGATTTTTGTTTTAATAATTATTTTTTATCTCGACAGCTAGTTCTAGGCTGAAATGCTCATGTTGATGGTTCCTCTAGGTCAAAACTTAGTAGGTTTAAAGGTGATCGAGAGCAAATTTTCGGGTAACGTACGCAAATTTAACAATGCATACCTAATTAAGGCAATCTGTTAATTTTGCATGGATTCCTAAAATTACTTTCTATATTTTAGCAGTAGCATCATGTATAGCTAGGTATCAGTTCTAGGCAACGTAACTTGCTTGAGGCCGTGTAACTTCAACTTTTCCAAGCGGCATGATGATGCACCGTGTTATTTCTGTTTTTCAGAGCGACGGATGTAAAATCTTTTTACTGCTTTAAGTTTACAAATAAATGCTTGCCATTGGCACGGGGACTGGGAAACAAAAGCAGTTAAAAGCATAGCAAGGCTAGCTATAGCTCACACGGTACTTTAACATAGGTAGACTATTCACCCAGGTTGTTTATAATAGCACCCTTAAGTGACGTGTTCAGGTCAGGTGGACTTTTTCCCCTGCATAATCCGGCCGAATTCATCTTTCCCTTTAAGCCTGCGCACAATTACACTCCAGAGGGTCACGTGTGTACCTCGTCTGGGTGACACTGTTACTCGCGTATCTGTGGTTCTCCCGTGACATTTTTTTCTATTTGGCTATACCGTGTATTTCCTTATTTACACTTTAGATATAAGCAAATGAACGTCTTATGAAAATAACAAAAAGTGCATAGACTCAAATAACACAAAGGACGTCAGGAGCCGTTAGTTACACTTTGTTAGAGCTGTACGCTCCTATGAAGTCCAGTCTATCCGAAAACTTGAATAATGTATTACGATTTGTTCAGAATAGAGATTATACTCCAGAATAAACGGCGTATGGTAACCATTTGCGAATGTCCCGACGAAGCAGCATGTATCATTGGCGAGGTTGTAATGCCCCTCGACTAAGACGCACGCTGGCTAGCGAAAATCATATAAATATATAATAAATGCCAAACTAATTTTACCATAAACCGTAATTCGTCCGTCAAGGTTCAGCGGATCTCTAAGCTGCACACAAGGATCGAACATAGTCATGGAAAGATCGACCACCCAATTTCCTAAATCCATCAATCTGGATTTAATCTCTTTTCACATCTCGAACTAGACTAAAAGCTAAATGAAAAAATAATTATTTTTAATTTCGGGCGTTTGTAGGGGACGTCAAGACAAAGAGTCGACAAAAACGATGGTCCCGTTCCCGGTATCTACCACCCTCTATGATCGCCTCTACGTTCGAGCATCTAGATGCATCGCTATAATTGCTTCGAAAAAATTGAGAAGACATTAGAAAACCAATCGAACTATTCTGTTAGAAGCGTTCCATCGAAGACGGCAAAGGTACATGTTTAGAATTTCTGGAACAATTGTTAATAACGATACGTGTTAATGGCATACGTTATGTACTTGGAACACTCATTTAAAACACATGTTTTCAAACCCATGTCTTAATCTATTTTATACGCTATAACTATGGCAGTAATCCGTTTAGTCCTATCTACAGCTTCATAGTATCATTGATCATCTGTCACACTTGAAACGGTATCGTAGAGCTCGTGTTTTTACCGAAGAAAACCACACCTGTCTGATATTTACCTTCGCTGGCCATAACCGAATAAAGATATACATATACTAACAAGAACAAAATTAGTATAGGTTTCTCCTATATCAAATATGTGGTATACCGTAAATAGGACAAATTCCCCTAGTCATATAAACTTGGACCAACAACCCTGGTTTCTTTCAACTGGATATAACGTTAACATATATATAGTATAGGCTGACTTGGCAGTATGCATGACGCACGATGTTTCAAGCTCACCCCTTGTAACTTACAGAGTAGCTATTCTTTTTGAATATATTTGTTGTTTCCCTTTCTTTAAGAATTTTGACATTAGCTATGCCTAGAGACCGAACCAGCTTGTTTTGACGAAACAAAAAAAAGTTCGCCTTTGATTGCTCAATATATATTCAGCCATATTGACACGTATGGATTTTTCCCTTCATAGTTAGTTTTTCGTATCTCTTGTTGTATTATACCGTCGAACGGTTTTTTTTTTTAAATCGTACTACATTGTACAAAAATCTTCGAGTAAGTTATAGGATTTTTTAGCGGGAACCGAAAGGACTGCAAGCGTCGAATCGATCCGCCGGTGGTCTTCCGTTTTCTAGGTTTTAGGGTTTTTTTTTGCAACATTGTTTTTATGGCTATATGTTCACACTAGAGCTAAACGTTCAGTTTCACCGAATCTTCATGTGGCTACCATCTAATGCTGTGTCGAGACTATCGATTCTCCTTTTCGACTTTTCTTATCTGAAGACACCTGCTGCCCATCGAGTTTTATAAGAACATGGGCTTATTTCGAAATACGTTAAAATATCCTAGCTATGTTACGATCTTGGTTAGGCCGCATTACAACGAACAGCTTTCTTAGAATAATTTACTTTCATTATTTGTTGATTGCACCAATAAAACCTAGTGATCTAAATTTCCCCGGGAACAATGAGTCAGCAGACGCTGCCCAAGCAGTTGATCTCTATTATAGTTATGCACATTTTGTTGGCGGCCGTTCGACCCAGGCTAGCAGGATCAGCGTAAGCCCAGTTGCACGAATGAGGTGATGTCGTCATAAGGTTCTTATAAAGCCTAAAGTTGAAATCGCCATTTTTTTTTTTTGATGAAGATGGATGGAGAGCATGGGAATAGGATTTTGGCTGCCATTAAAAATTTACGTTCTCAATGCGCAAACGAGATCTGTAAAAGCATAAAGATAGAAAATAAGGCTGGGCAGAAATACCTGATTCATCGTTCGAATACTGGTTAAACCTGGAAATTCGTTCGTTTGCATATGCTTAATATACGCGCATTTTTCTTACCGTTAGGATAGAGATAACATACGACAGGTTAATTAGGTTACCGTTAAACTAACAAGCTGGATAAATAAACACAACATTAGTAAACATTTATAATAAGATAAGTTTTTCTGTGTGTAGACTAGGGCAAAGTTAAGCGTATGTTACTAATTAATTAGTTAGCCACATGCTACGAAGTCAAATAGCACTACATAGATAGCCCCTGCGCGATTCACTTATGGGCGTACGTTTTCTGCACGGTAGGTCGTGGTGAGGCTTTCAGGCGAGCCGCTATCGGTATATATACACCTGAGTCCATATTACTTCTAAATCTATTCGCACCTGCCTATTACATATAACGGTCATGGTTGTCATTCTCGTACTAATTGTTTTTGCCGTTGCCGTCGTTAAGGAAGAACAATGGGCCTGCCAAAGTCCTGCCTGTGACGCATTGCGCGTTTGCAGAACTCGACGCCAAAAGCAATCCGATAATCACTGCGTTATAGAGAGCGTCATATTCTGTTCAAAATCATGCGTTCTATGCCGCAATCGCGTATCGAAATGTGGATCCATCAGTCCACACGTATAACGAATTATCAACCGTTGTCTGTATCTTGCATATATGTCTTATGTTTATGAATGCAGGTCGATGTGTGCGTGTATTATCTGACTATTCATAATGTGACTTAACTATACTACTATTAACTATGTTGAAACCTCACTTACATTTTAGAAACTCTACGCCTGACAACGAATTCGGGAACTTCACTTAGCAGCTCGCCAATACTCTCAGGAGTGCAGCCTCCATCCACCGAGAACAACCCTAGAAGAGATACTAAGCTCTCTTGACATCGATGTCCACGACTTCCTTGCAATACAAACAGATCGTCACGGCTACCTATCACTAGAAAATTCTCGTGTTATTAACGTCAATGAATTTGGGTGTCATTGGCTTATATTTTAATTGTTGTGGATTTATTGCTATGAGGCAATTTCTGTTTTGAGGACAGAAGGCTGCCATTGGTTGCTGCTGAGAACTGCCGACTACGATTTTTTCAGTAAGGTATTTTCTAGAGCCTGGTACTCAAACGGTATAGATAGACTCAAAGGGATCTAGCCCTTTGAGTCTACCTAGAATAGAATAGCCGTCCCACGTTAGCTAACTGAAGTATTTATGCTACACAATGGGCTCATTACTCACTGTTTACTATTCTATACATTGCAAAATGGACCAGATACCCTGAAGAAATTGTGAACGGTCCATATAACCGATTACTTAACGACTTTCGAAAGAGCTCCGTAGGCAGATCGATCGATAGTTGGAACAATGTCACAGAACGTTAGTTAAGCCACCGCTTTATTTGCTGAAGTGCCCTAGTTGTGTGGATAATTCCCGAGTGTCGCTGCTATCGCTTCGTACTACTACTTGCTAGTGAAACTGTCACAGTAAGATGTCCCAATTCGAAACCGACAGCGAGATAGGCGTGGCGGAGCGGGAAAATTTGAAACCGTTAGATGACCATAGCGTTTACGAGAGCTTAGTTAAAAATCCAAGAAATTAAAAAACTCATTCGAGGTTCAATAACAACTAGCAAAAGTGTTTCCTTCTGCAATACTGATATCGACGTTTTCCGTGTTACTGGCTGCGTTTGAGATTAACAAGAACTGCAACTTCTTTCATTCTATCGAAAACATTCTGTCCTAGGTTGCATACGTTACTGTCGAAAGATACTGGGACGCAATAAGAAAGGAACTTGCTGCGAGTTTAGGTAGGGTAAGGAAGTTAAGAGACGGCGTGCTGCATATGTTTATTTGAAGGCACTTTCTGAGACTACAGAATATCTTTTTCATTCGATTATAGAAAAGTGTTTGTTATAACAGCTCTATCTTGGGTTATTTAGCATACTACAGCCACATTCGAAATCACAAACCCGCGTGTCAATGCTCTGAGCAATGTTCTATATGTGCATATGTTATTATTTCTGTATTGGCGCACTCTCTTTTTGAAGAGCTTCGGGTCACAGATGTTCGTTCCTGAAAAGTGAGGGGCGCACTATTAGATGGAAAGCACAAAGTAAACGGTGTATTCTCGTACGATTCTAGCTTGGCGATAACCGTTTGGCATTATGTTGCAATAACAGTAATATCCCATAGTTGTCCGATGTCATCAATTTACATTCACATATATTATCACATTATATTTTCTGTTTTCCATTTCTAGACGTGCACCTCTTTCCCCGCTGCGACTTTTACTTCTAATAAGATTATTTACAGCTGAGACAAATACGTGTATTTGCAAAGCTAGCGCACAGTTACCCCCAATTTGATTGATCAAAAAAAGCCACTGAATCCTGTTTACCAAAATCTTCTAAGCAGATTAAATTTTCTGCCCCCGAGGCGGCTGCATTAAGCTAAGCGCCAAGGCTTACTGGCCGTATACGCATTGGACATATCATGCAGTGTGAGCAGAAGCCTAGAATGGTCCTATAAGGCAATTGACAGCGTGCTACAGCCGGAAGTGCTTCCCGATCCTGCAGGCAGACCGTTAATCTGCTTCGAATTTTTACTATGTAACATGTACACCATTGTCATAATTAATGCGAGTGCATAAGTGAGGTTATTTATTATATAGAACAAAGTGCGCTTCAGAGTCTAGCCGCCCTGAAGACACCTTTGCAGGCCGCACTAAACCAATTCATCTGAATACCGCTATTCGATACAATCTGAGTGAAAATCAATGTGCCTTGATGCGTCTCGGTGGAAACAAATGTTAGACTTTTGCCATATTCTAATAAGAACGTCTTTGACGGACATATCTACTCGCGTTTCAGTCACTCTGTAAATAAAATATATTCTTATAATAATATTATTGATGCATTTAACGCTTATAATCACTTCTGTTCGACGTCAGATAATTTTACTAATGATGTTCAATGAACAAAATAACAATGGTAATAATAATAATAATAAAAAATTTCTAACTAAAAAAAATTGATAGTTTTGAGGCTCTTAATTGTATGCATTTGTGAAGCTCCATTATCGTTTAATAGGGGCCTGACAGTCTACAAACCTGCGTGTGTTTTGAGGTACTGAGCTCTTCTGAGGGTAAGCTTGTCGACATTGCATGTTAGTATGGATTAATACTCGGTCACTTACACCCCATAACGACAAATTTATCTTCTGGGATAGGAGAGCGCTTTTTCATACAATCGATTTTTGTCTCCACGATAAAGTTTACTTGCCTGAAGTGTTTCTGAAGTATTGAGGGCAGCGCGTAGCTTTGTGATTGAAGGTAATTAGGAGCAAATGATTTTGAAGTCGTTTGCCCTATCGTCATCATGGAACGCCTACTTGACGGCACTAAATTCTATATGTGCTGTATAAATCTGAGGCATTTGGCGGGATCTTTAACTGGTCACCTTTATAAAGGCGCTGCTGCGGCAGTATTAAACTAAAATTATGATAATTTAATAGCATCGTCTGCTCAAAAGTTGTATGTATATATAGTATATGTATATGTATAAATCTGTCAGTGTGACGAAGTAAACGATGCCTAGGTAACCTATATAAATTACCCAGATCCTGATTAAATGATTGTCGTACTAAACAGGGTCAGGATGCAATGCTCTTTAACTTCAGGTTTTCTCTGATGTTCTGTTCGATCACAGTAGATTAGTCGCACTCATTCGTTGTAATACCGCTAAAATACCTATATTTTTCTTCGTTTTTGTTCTGTTCAGCCCGACAGAGCACTTCCTACTTATGCGGGCCAACGAGTGTGGGATCCGACGGGTGAACGTTATATCACGGCTCCGAAATTGAACTGACGAAACAAACCTACCATCGATAATCGATATACAAAAAGCATCGATACCATCGATGCTTTTTGTTGTCCTGTATGATAGTAGTTAGACATGGACAAATGAAAAGATCGATTTTTCACTGATTTATGAAGTTAACAGTTGATTAACATGAACTTACAAAACACGCCAATTTTCTCAAACTCTCCTGTCATTTCATATGAGCGATACGATGTAACATGTATTCATGTTAATTGTGATGTTTTTAAGAACGTTTCCTTTTGCTTTAACCGGTTTTGTGTCAAGGAACAATTCGCTAAGAATATTAGCAGGCTGAGCTTTAAGGCTCCAGCTTTCCTTGGTGACGCATAAACAGGTTTGTAATAGATACTTATTTCGAATAATTATAATAGAATTTCAAGTGTTTTTTTTTTTGTGGATAGTTTACACTGTTAAGTGGAATTTATGGTAGCTGGTAAAAAATTTGCTACTGGGTGTAGCTATTTTTTTGCTTTAATATCATTGCAATATCTGACCGGGTTAATGTATCAGTAAAACTAATCAGTGAAGAGCTTAATATATACGGTATTGGGTTTTTATTTTTCAGCGTAGAAACTAAACACTGATTAGCCAATTTGATTTTCTTGCTTTTGTTTAATTTGTCTCTGAAAGCACGTAGTCTGCTCACGCCTGGATTCGTTTGACACAGCGAATTGACAATTTTCAACCAGCTAGTGAATGAAAAGATCGATTGGAACTTTAAATTTAATTTGGAAAAGAAAATTTTACTTATATAGTAGATAACGTGTCGCGTAAACGTATCGTTCTTGAACCATTGACGTGGACGCACGCATTTTTATACTTCTACTTAACTGCAACATATACGTATGCAACACAACGACAAACAATGGAAATCATCTTCAAAATTAAATAAATAATTGCATACAATAAATCTTATAAAAAGCTTTGTTTTCTTTATATGTATATATAGGTTTCTACTAACGGTGATGAGTGGTTCTTCATGGTACGCTCAATTGAATAGCGAGGCGTCGAAGGATCTAAACATTTCCAGCTAATTTCTAGCAGGTAGACCTGGCTGACAACTACAGAGATACTCAATAGGTAACTCTTACAAGTTTTCGAAAAAGGGTCCAACGAATCACATGAATGGTCGCTCTCAGCAAGCCTTTTTCGAAATTATCTAATTAATGTGCGAATTTGTTTGAATGGCTCATCGCCGACTGATACTAACGTTTGCGTAAACAGCACTAAACAAATACACTATGAAGCCTATTGATTGCAATACCGAAACTGACAGCTTGCTTCTAACTAGGCCTACATGCCTGATATCTGTGGGCCTAGTTAGAATAATGTCAAATTGGCACGCCTCAAAATCCAGGGTATTGCCCTATGTTTTGCTATCGTTTTTTTGCTTATATGACTACATGATTGCCAAATGTCATATTATTATAGAGTTAATGTTAGTCTGCTGAGAGCAGCGGTTTACCTAGTGACTTCTTGGGATCATGAGCCGGTCTTCCAGGTCTGCTGTGTATATTTCTACTGCGATTCTTCAGTGTCGACCTTTTGCCTTTAGCTTTGGCTAGTTTAAGTAGGAATCGCATGAAGAAGGCACCATAGCCCGTTTTCAAGAAATGTAAAAACAAACGGATAAGCTTTTGGTTGTGCGCTGTCTCATATGGAAACTCCACGAATGTCTAAAAAATCCGTTTTTAAGTCAAGTAGCATCGCGAGCACTGAAGAGGAACTTGATCATGTTCTTGTGATGGTTGCAAATCACCACCTGTGATTTCCTAGCCATGGGTTGCTACGTTGCTTCAAATAGAATCCTATTGGATTTTGTCGCTGGCCGTATGCTCTGGACTAACCTGCGAAGAGCACACGCACTAATTGAATCTGTCCCTATGGCGCTCCCACAGTGCAATGACAACGATTCGACAATATAGTGTGCTGATTTACCATAGCCATTTGAAGCCAGCAATTTTCTATACCCTATCCATCGGTGGCCATGCGCTAAACAATGAAGTGACATCGCTGAACATATCTGAGCCCTATGTACTGATTCGAAAGTCCATCAAAGCCCAGTTTGGCACCGCTGAAGGTGTTCGTAGACAAAGAGGTTACACCCAGTAGAGTACTGGGTATAGTTTGCCACCAACAACGGTAAGCTTTTGACAATCGATCGAGAGCTCTTAGCCAACTGGCTTTATAATAGCCCTCTTATTGTATAGTAGTCATCTGTTACTGCCTTTACCCGAATGTGATTTATCCTAGCCAATTCTTATCTTTTTCCAAGAGGCGCCTAGCTTTGAAAATATCTTCAGCTTAAACAGCAACGTAAAGCGTTAATGCAGCTGAGTTAGTTTCGCCGAACGATTTTATCCGACCCATACTTGTTAAAGAAGTAAAAGTAAAGTATTAGAAAAAGTCCTCGGTAGTTCGCGGGTCGTCCAGTCGATTTTAGGCCCAAAATGCATTTGACCAATTTTTTGACTCGCTGAAATCCGGACACAGAGACTGAAAACACGCGTGATGTGCGTGTGTCAGCGTACTCGGTGTACTGAAGTTGCATTGGATAATGATTTCCTTAAAAGTGGTAAGTCGACGACGCCCAACCGCTCGAAGCAGGCTATGAAGCTGATCGAAAGTTACTATATGAGGTTAATTTTGTAAAATTCATCCTATTAGCTGTTGTTCAGTCACGCGCGTATGTACATCAAGTTCGATGTATGGGCCTAATCTAATGAATCAGATATAATCAGTTTATCATATGATCATTGTAGATTTTTGAATAATTGATATAATAAATAATGAATTGTTTGGGACAAATTAGAGGACCCGACATGTATTCTATTGTATCTCTCTAATAATGAAACAGTCCAATCTCGTATACGTACTACTGCACGATCACCAAGCATTGCAGATGAATTATTAATATCTTTTTGCCTTCTCCCATATACGAGCGGCCCGAACGTATTACCCAACCGTCGGGCAGCTGGGTTATTATTTACGTACGAGAAAAGTACGCGATATGTATTTGTTACACGCGGACAGAGCATGTCGGAGGAACTAAGATCAATCACAAATCAATCGTTGTCCTTAACGCTATTTCGATCTGTTCAGGCTCCGTTAAACTTACTTACCAGCATACCGCCTTGTCGCTATACCCTTCGTGTACGTAACTTATCTATTTTATGCACGACATAAATTATCTACAAGTACTTAGAATGTTCTTGTAGAGGCGTACATTAAAATTAGCATAAGCTTTTATAATGAAAGCACGACATTTAAGCGTGAAGATCCCAACTATAAGATTCGACAATAGGCAATATAGCTATGCATCATCAGTCGTCCTATACGAGAAATTATAACAATCCGTCGTAGCTCTTTGGCAGATGCTGCAATCAAAGCCACGTATGGAAGCAATATTAGCGCCTAACCCAGAACCAGATTCGATACCCCGTCGAGTACTTCTCACTTCGGTTATTTTCATAGAAATACCTATTCTAATTAATGGAAGATCGGCGACTTACAGACTAGCGAAACCTTTGATCAAGCTGGCGGACGGTTTATACAGTCTGTGTGTTAGAAGCGTGGACAGATTGAGCGGCGAACCGACGCTTACACAACTACCGTTGAAATGAATACTAACAAAAGCAAATAGAGGCAAGGTAGAAATAGTGGAAGCTATAGAAAGAGCCGCCTGTTCGTCCACTATTGTTTTATGTTGCCACATAAAATTTTTGCTCGTAACTAATAAATTACTCTTCTATTTACTAAAATACGAGAGAAATTATGCTGGGATCGACGTAAATGCGAGAAGCCCTTATCTCGCTGAATTAATTTAACGTTCAGGTTACGGTATGCTCGCTACTAGGTGTAAGCAGACTTACCACGAATAAAGGACACAGAATCGGAGGCTTAAAACTCCTGTAATTGCTCATGTCGGCCTGAAACAAGCCTTCTGCCGTTAGCTAATTTGTGTCAGTGTAAGTAGCTCTTTCGCACAACAGAGAAATCCTTTCTTCGAATGATCAGAAAAACAGTACATAGTAAATTGATAACAAGTTAGGAAACGGGGGTTACGAAGTTATGTTGTCATTTACATTTAATATACAGGCAAAGGAATTTTTTCTCAGCTGCTCTTCTGATAACTAAAGTTCAGACATTGTTATCGAGTCTGCTCTCTTATATGCGGAGTCGAACACTCCGTTAATTTTCGAATAATTAGATGTATTGAAGTTAGCTTAGTTGCCTTTAATGATTGCTTAATTGCCTACATTTTATGCCCCCAGTTTCAGTGCGAACAACATCACGGCAACATGTCTACGGAGATTCCGTCTCCCTTTGAACATGTCAGTACTGGTTCATCGTCTACTCTAGTAGGTAAAGTAGTAAAATATGTTGACGCACCACTAATACGATTTCCCATATATCTGTGAGCTTAACATTGGTAGTTATAACTGTAACTAATATGCGTGCATTTCCGTCAGGGGCTTGTTTCCGATAGGCGCCTCCGCGCTATAACCGTCCTTTCCCAGAAACTCGTACGACCTTACTTAGTCCTGTGTTTACGGCCGGTGGCGACATCGAGATGGCTGTAACACCTCTTGCAACAGTTTCTACCTAATATAGGTTTCTTTTTTTTTGTTTTGTAGGTTCTTAGAGGTGAAATTAGCCAGAGCCGTCGGCCTTCAGTTTGCCCTCTTCTTGCCTTCCGGGCTTCGACTGTTGAAAGACGGCGACAGCGCAATCCACAGGTGTTTGACGGTTGTCTTGTCTACGACCTGTACAGTTCGCGCCCTTGGAAGCATTTGTTTTGTCCCGGCTTTTCGCTTATATTATCTCGCGTGCAGATATTTTGCACTGGTCAATCCGCAGCGCGTTTTCCATCGGATTCGAGTACTCCCAGTCGCGTGTCCGATTTGGCCGCGCTTTCCAATTCAACTCATGACGCATAGATTTGTACATTTGTTTTCATTATTATCCTCAAAGGTCTCACTGCGTTTCTTCCCGCAAAACTCCTTGACAGCGTTCCCTATTCTTTCAAACAGGCGAGTAAGCTTACATGCACGGGATAGATGCATATATTTTTCTAATAATCGTACAACAAAAACTGACTCTTTCAAAGAATGTTTCTACATTATTAGAAAGATTCAGTTCCGTCTAGTGCTATTTGTTGTTGTCATTGGGCAATATGGCAATAATAATTATTCGAAACATTGAAAAAGCTGATAAAAAGTGACTACGGGTCAATAAACTTGAGTCTTATTTTTGAGAGTTTGACCTCAGTATAAGCCTCTAACTGAAGTCTCTGGTGCTGTTTTCTGGTGGTTTGCTGGTGGGACCACAAAAATAGTCTGATTAGGTACCCTTTGTCGTGGAACAGATTTATTCATAGTTATCAATATCGCTGCAATGAAGCTTTTGTTTTTGTTTTTTTTTCTCAAAACGCTTATTAAAGCATATTGATTCGGAAACTTTATAAAAATAAAGACTACCCTACCGCACTTGTTACTATCTTAAGTGTGAAAGCGGGTCATTAGTGAATTCATAGCTTTTTATTTGATGTTTGATAGGTTTGTTTTCCCGCAAATGTTTCTCGGTATTCTATGCGAGCTTACGTTATCCGACTGACTACCGTAACTGGTAAATTTACGTATCAATTACTTAGTAACTGCTCTTGCGATGTATAATTCATTTTTTAGAGCGCTTAACACCTGTGCGTTCTATGGCGGCGATGTGCTGCTAGAGTTTCAAACTCAACAACTGCGTTCGTAGTTAAGTATTATTGATGCCGACCCGATTTCGGTGTACGTCTTCATCAAACGTAATCATGAAAAATTATGGAAAGAATAGTCAGGATGAAAACTGCATGCGACACTCTGACCCAGTACGATAGAATTATGACCCCTCGTTCTACTTCACGTATGGTTTGACCAGTAAGTACGGGTTTCTTGCAAGCCTCGTGACATCTTGTGGCAGGCGCTGGGATTTGCTCTCCTAAAATTTTGTACAATAATGGTAATGTTGATATTATTACTATCATTTTACATGCGTTACATACACGGATGTAGTAGGCAAAATGATACAAACTAAAATTGATCGCCTGCCTTTTAACGGCACTTCTCGTACCGTACTTTCTAAACGCGACTATTCTGCCCCGTCCCTTAATACAAACCTGACAATGCAAGCGCCAAGTAGACATGATACTCAGCAATTTGTCTTTCGGTCATTAATTTTTGAAGTCTCTGTTTTTGTTCCTGTAACGCCAGCCCTTCATCCATGGCTTTTTTGCGCAAATTCGCTATACGGTCGAGCCTGGCGCGCAGCTCGGAAACACTGATCGGTATCGTAGGGCTTTTACGAGGCGATCCAGGTAACGGTTGAGACTCAACTCGTCTTTTACCCAGTTCGACTTCTGCATCCCCTGTTGACTTGCCTTTGAACTCAGTTTTATCATTTTTCTCTACAGACGCTTTAGGAGGCTCGCCAACTGATTTGCTCTGCTCGATACGCGTGTCCTTTTTCGGATCGGAAGTCCCATTACTCTTTCCGCCTCTAGAAGTTTTATTTAGATCCGAACGATCGCCTCGTTCCGTGCCCAGTTCTGTACGTCCACCTCGAAGGGTCTTGACCTGTCAATAGAGCTAAGGTAAAGGGATGTAACGACACAGTAGGGCATCAGTTCCTAGCGGCGCTTATTCGCAAATGATCGTAAGATACGGTGAGAGGTGGTACACTTTATCGGATTTAGTTGTATAGTGGTTCATAGAGGAGTTCTCTATCGATGTATCTGTGCATTTATGACAGATTTCGATAAGGTTAGCTTAAAGAAATCGTTTTATAAATCTGTTTTTATGTTAAAATGCTACATATTTGAGAGCATTTATGAAATTTCCACCTGAGTCTGACGCCATAAAATCAGGCCTACAACGCCGCTTGAACTTCTTTGCGCTGCTATGTCTACTTCTGCAACAGAAAAGGCTCGCCACCCCACAGTGATATTCGAATGGATAACGATTATCTCTACATCAGGAGGGTATTATTATTACAAAATTGTCTTAGTATACTTCAGCCCACAGGTAAATAGGCGTAATCATAAGACATACGTGAACATATCTACCGGTTCCAGTGGCTGAGTCATACAGGAAGCTCTGATTGCCAGAGTCATCTTCAGTTCGGTATTTGATGGAAAGTGGCCGATCACTACCGCGTCTCAACGGAGTATTACCGAGCGAGCGTCTGCGAAACGCCATCTGTCTTATAATTACTCTCCACACACCTAGTGCTAGAAACTAGCTAAGCTTTACGAGACGCGTCGTTGTTGCAGAATGAAAAACGTCAATAATTTTAAAGGACTCCTTGCAAGCTTCGAAATGGATATTCGGCCAACGAACTGTCAGACAAGGCATAAGCTGACTCTCAATTGGTCCTGAGAACCTTATGCACGACTCTGTTTAACTTCGGTAAATCCTCTAATTAAACAATCTAATGTGGTTCTGACGTAGTTGGGGGGCGAAACTGGCCCATCTTGACCTATAGTCGTTGATCAACTCTAGGCAGAAACAATGGTCCTCGTTGATTGTTAAATCCAGCCAGGTCTGATCCAGTGTTTGCGGGGATGGCTGGAGAAAACGTGAATAGGAAATTAATTTTAATAGAAAAAATTGTAAATGTTTATAAAGGCTGATTCAGCTGACATGTGTTTTCGTGCATTTGAGCCGATAATAGTAGGCGCACTTTCAGAGCAACACCTGACAAGCAATCACCTAAACTAGTAGACCCAGAGGGCATCTTGGAAAACCCTGAGCTTTCTTGGTGGAACTTGGATTTGTTTCCAGAAGGCGCACAAGTACTAAAAGCTGATCTAGCCGGACCCTAGCTCTAGGGGAACAGCTAGTTTGAATTCGTTGACACGCATCTACATACATTGTATGTCAATAAAGCATGCTTCTTAAGTATCGTTTGAAAAAAGATGGCCGACAGCAGTTTCATTGATAGCTGCAGTGAGTAGCCGACTGCGTCGAACGAGGCGATCTGTAGTTTAAGCGATGGTTTATATATATAGGAGTGTATATAGAAAGACTTGTTATGTACCAGCAAAGCAGGTCATTGTAGTTGGACTGTAGTCTCGATAAGTGTGCTAAGTAATACGTACGCTCAGCGTGTTGCTAGATCTGTTTACCGATAAGGGCATTTTCTAGCTTAGCTGACTCGAAGCAGACTGGAGCAGAATCAATTGCGTTAGCGCCGGACAGAAACGCTTTGAGAATCGATTGGTGCTTTTACGAAGTTTGCATTGGAGGTGCACGACCCTCACGAGAATTACGAAACCCAACCAGGCAAGTCAGCGGATCAAAATGTCATCGACGGGCTCGCATTTATCTGTAGTAAAACCTACGGCCTAACGTGTGAGCTGATCACCAGACTATACAGTTAACTTTACAGAGAAGGTTTACTTAGCCATTCATTACTAAGCAGTATATTTGCAATAGATAATGCAAACATATTCGTAAAAAATAATAATCACAAAGTCTGTAGTTCATTTGCTACTCTGGTCTCAGAAACTAAAGCCAAGCAAAGGATGCCCCTTATATACCACGGACTTATAATTATTAGTGACGAAATGAATTAAGAAAAAGAAAAAAAAAAAAGGCAAAACATTTAAATGTACAGCAAAAGCGGCGACTGTTTAGTTCTGGCTCTGACACGGTTCATCTGACAAGTTAGATCCTCCTCTTTATCCATCGCCCTCCGATAATTCCTGCTGCAGTGTTTACTCCGAAGTCAGAATAAAATGACGTATATTTCCGATGTTCTTTTTGAAACAACTCGAGCCGATCATCTTGGATGTCCTGCTAAACTAGGTTTGTAGATAATTTTTGGATAAAAAAAAATGCTACAGCCCCTGTTATATGGTGGAATATTAAACTACACAATCGTTGCAATGAAACATTGTCAAAGAAAATTAGTTTCTATTTAATGTCAGACGAATAGTTGCAGATAAAAATTTTTAAATTAGCCAAAAAACCCAAATCTATTTCGGTCCTTCATTAAAATTTGTAGACTAGGTTTGCTCTTCGAACCCGGTAAAAGCTATAAATAAACATGAATCTGATACTTCTGTAGACAGAAATGTTTTGTTAGACAAGATAACACGTGATTAGTTATCATTTAGACAATAAACTATTAAGATGTTCACTCATTGTTACTTTTCACGTTAGTTCAATACAATATCGATGTCCCAAATAGGCTCAATTCTAAGCCTAATTGAGTTTTTATGAAAAATAAAAAACCAAACATAAACACACCCATTAATATTTATCGGCTTATTAACATTTATACGCACATTTATCGATAACATACACAAACAGAAAACAAAGTCCGCATTATATCTATTTCAAAGGATCAGCGTATGCGATCGAAGATCGAAACCGATAAACGTGACCTGCTTACGTGACACAGCAACAGCTTATAGTTAATGCTGGTCTAATTCTCTGAAGCTTTCTTTTTCCTTCCGTTTTTAAGATATCTTTTATTAAAGAGATATTTCGGATCGTCTGAAGTTGTACGGAGGCTAACTTCGACTAGCAATGGGCGAGCGTTGCAGTGATACCAGTGGATATGGCTTCACTCCGGCCAACACATTGAAGGCCAGCTATCTGCAAGATGTGTGTGGTACCAATTTCTTTCTTCATTTGTGTTCGCCAGAGAAGCCCAATCAAATCTATCTATTGTGCGCCCTGTTTTCAAATGTGTGTCCTATCGAAGCAGCCCGTCGTTTTTGCTGACATCGGATTTTGTTCACGTTTTATATGATGATTTTAGTGTTACAGTTTTTAGCCAGTCAAACGACACAGGTTTTGTGCCAGGACCTTGTGTGGGTATTCGCATGTGTCTATGATATCCTTCAATGCGATTCGAGTGAACCAATCGACGAGTGCCGGCCAGCCCTGTTGATATAACGTAGTGGAAACATGGAGCAACGCTCGAGGTTTCTTCTATCTTCCTTCTACTGATGCAGTAACGTGTGCTCCAACAGCCTATGCACAGCGTGAAGAGTCCATCGCCCGACCCGAGACCCGCTATGGGACGCTCTCGGGTCTTCATACTCCCCCATACATGCTCGCTATTTCTACAACACAAAACGTTGGATCGTATGCCATGTACTGCAGGTACATACATGTACGGATATACGTGATTAGACTCTGCAGAAAGACGTCACGGTTTAGCTGGCGCTGGCCGTCGGGGGCACTCATTAAAGCTACTATAGGAGGTTGCAAGTAGCGATTACTTAGCGAAGTTCTACAATAACTTTAACTTCAATACGCCTGACCTCGCGCCCTTCCGAGTTCCGAGTCAGTATAGCAGAATGCACAATTTAGTACACTTCGTCGGTACAGACTTTTTCCTTCTTTTCTTCTAAAAGGGGAATGAAAAACTTCGCCAAAGTGGGGTCGGCATTATTAATTTTTATCAAAATGGGAACGCGCGCTAAAATTTGATGCAAGTCTGGCTGACGTTTTGATCCATTATATATAATCCTAGTAAATATGAACTACTGCATAAACTTGTATCGTTTCTGAGATACGATTCGATAGAATGGATAGCCTGGACTCATTTTTCTAGAGAGCCAAACTGCAGGTGTTAGAGCAAGGCGACCTTCAATGGTCTAAATGAATGATCTTTTGTGAAAGTATTGTCCAATGACGCCCTCATAGTAGCAATCGAAGAAAGTGTTTTCGGTCGGTGAATTGCTTTCGGTAGGAAACATTTAATAGGAGAGGGGCACGGAATTACTGCATAGATGAAATACAAATAATAGTTTTCTTCAAATAGATAGATAGTGGCTTACGGATTTGAACCTTTATCATTTGTGTAATATTAAAGCAACCCTGAAAAGATCTGTTGAACATTGTAGTGGAGTCCAAAATAACCAAGGAAAACTGGGCGCTGCAGAGGCCGAGAAAGGCGGAACGAAGTTTATTTAACGCCAGTGATCGAGAATGAATCGTTTACGTATAGCTAAACATACGCTAAGGCATTCTTTCCGAATCTAGCGATCAGAAAGGTCTTTCTTTTGCTAAAAATCGACAGATTAAATGAACTGTCCCAGCTTTTGTTTGGTTAAAAATAGATCGAAAGTAAACAGCAACTCGCGACTTAACTGGACATTTTCTGGCATGTGTATTCCTTTTGCCCATAAACGCTGTGTACTCCAACCTATATATATATATATATATATATATATATATATATACACTCATCTCAGGTGTCCCACAAAATGTAGGACAGTTACCGTTGGGCCTATAAAATATTTCTGATCAACCTGTTGAGCACAGAGGGGGTTTATTGCGATATGTGTATGTTATCGTTGGTCTAGTACGTTTAACACTGAGTTTTTTTTTGTTTGGGCTGATCTTTATTATTTTTGTTTTCTTTATGTTTAGCACAAAGCTATGAACTTTGACTTAGTGATAGCAATTTCGGCGAAGATGTTGGTCGAGCGAGCTTTGTCGTTTGCCTCGTTCACGCAACCATGTCTTCATTCTAAATTTCACAGTGTTCCCTCAGCACAGGCGTCATAGGATTTTTATACCGCGAAACAAGATCAGTACCGATCCCTGTGCTACTCTATAATTTGATTTATCTAGCGTTTTTATTCTTTGCCTCAATCATGTACTTTACTGAACCGCAAGCCAAAGTAGGTTGGTTTGTCCATTAACCTTGATCAATTAACATTATCAAAAGCTTTCCAGCCGGCTAAACATTCGGTATCTTACTTAGATTTTTTTTTGAGGCACAAACATATAGATCTCATATTATCACTCATTAAACCAGGTCTCTGTGTTTCGATATTGCATGTTGAAATTTGTTGGACATATCGACATCTCTATAGAAGCTCTCACATTAGGCAATTCTATCGTAACCTTCTACTGATGATGTGGAGAATTGAACTTTTTTTATTGGTCACGTTTTTCTGCCCAACGGTGCTGTTGCTGATCAAATCGCAAACTTTTTTTTCTATTCTGTCGATTTTTCGAATGATTCTGTTGCGCCATTATAGGTCAACGCATACGTACGGTCCACTCAACGATACAGATTATGTGTAATAAACGCGTCGCCGTCGCCCAGCAACCCAACGTTGAATCAGCGAATTGTCTTCAGAAAAGATCTTCTAAAAATGAAAGCTGTGGACCTAAAGTTTCCCAAGCATCCATCACGCTATTTCTCAACAGCGTTTTTGACCGCTTCGGTGCCCAGGAAATGTTGTTAGTAGAGTTAATGATAGTGCGGGCTTTACACAGGGAAGAGTTCGCATCTGGCGTACAATGAGTGTGGGTAAAACCAACATGGGTGGCCAGTATTCGATATTGGCTTGGGTCATTTGTTTCCGAAAATGCACGCTACGACGTGAGGGCTGGCGGGTCACGATTGAGGCGCTGACTAAAATTCCGATTGGCAACAGCAAAACTTATATCAGCGTAGAGTCGCCTAATAGAATATCTATAATTAGAAATGTACATAGATAGGACAATAAACTCGCTCGTTCTAGCTTGTCGTTTTTTCACGGAGTCTTGCGCATCGCTATCGGGCAAAACGGAACGCATCTTTCTTTTACTATTTAGAAGTTGTCCTGTTTACTAAACACGCACCTAAAGCTCTACAGGCGATTAGATAATTCGCGAGCTGACACCCTTTTCTGCTGATTTATCGTATAACATAGAGGATTGTTCAAGAGGGATGTATGAGTTTCATACTGCCGCATGTGGGTTTCATAGGGGCTAGTCGTCTAAGCCCACAATGAATGGTTTTCCGTACCGTTTGGCCAATGTCGAAGCTCTTTGCGAAGGCCCCCCTAATTTGATTTTAGTCTGTAACGAAACGATGCGACAGTCGTCACATTCAAAACTCCTTCATAGCCGTTTCCTTGCATCACCGTCATTGTTAAACCCTATCAGTCAGATGTGTGTTAGTTATACTCGTCGACATTTAATTAAGTGTACGTGTCCATTTTTCTGGTCTATCGCAAGTACCGTGACATGTATGCGAGGTCTGGGCTCATCAGCGTGGCACATCTCGAAAACCGCATAACGTGCCCGAAGTTGTTATTGTTGCCAGACAAAGGCGTAATGGCTTTTTCAGATATTGGTTGGTGGCGACCCTACACGGAACTGGGTTAAGCTCAACCACGAGTTCCATGCAGGCCGCTCTAAAAAAGTTTTGGGTACGGGGACTGGCAGGTACCGTCGAGCGTTCACTGGGGGCATTCCGACCGGGCTGCGGAACGAGTACCGAGTGGTATTCGGAACGTTTACCTTTGTTATCCGCTGGCTAGCAAAGAACACGCGAGAGGTCGACACTTTTCGATTGGAGATTTTTTTACAGCTGAACGTCTTAATTGTATTTTTGGAAAAAGCCAACATCCGTAGGACTCATATTCTTGCTTCTACGTTAATCTATTTTATGATATGAGTAGGATATATTGGGACAATTGCTCAGTTACTGCCGTAGCCTGCGTATGGTATATTCCTTTAAATCACGAGCCAAGAAACGATTCCTACTATCCAGTTCCACTTAATGTTGCAATCGCTCTTTCTACTAAGTGCTGTACAGCCAAAGTTCAATCTGCTTTAATGGTATGCCCAAAATGTCGCAGGCTGCCGAGTCTTTTTACGCTGGCCATCTCATCCCTTTAATATAATTCGCTATTTTCTTTTGTCTGGTGAACCCGTATTTCTACAGGAGCACAACGCAACAGTAAGCCCTACCTGTGTCTTCTTCCAATGACGAATACGATCAGGTTCTATTTACTATATTATATACCCATATATCGAGGGAGGCGGGCCAAACATACGATTCTAGAGAGCGTCGCTGATTACGCGCTGCTCGTTCTGGCGGTGGCTCGACTGCGTAAATCGTAATCCATTGGAACTCGAACGTAGGTAGTACTTATAGAGAGAACGAAATCGGCAATTTTAAACGAAATATATCGGGAGTTGTCTAGTTAATGCTCAGCTGTTGCTTTACCCACTGTGCAAATAAAAAAAAAAACTTAATTATTACACATGGAAACATGGCCAGGTGTGACGTCCCAGGAGAAAACAGAAACGGGCGGCAAATGACATTGCCGTTACAAGCTCGTTTTGGATATGAAAATCGAGATGTTCATATTCCGGTCTACACGCTATTTCACGTCTATTTATTGAGTCAAAACCTGTAACAGTCTCACGTTTACTACTTTTACTGGATATTACACGAGGTTATTATTGGCTAAAATCAGAAGAAATATAGGTACCTGTTTCTTATATAGTGTTATTTGTGCACTTTTAACCGAGTCCAAAAAACCATGTGTTTCAGTCGTACTGTAGAACAGAGTGCCAGTTGAAGCAACGATGTCGATCTTGTATAAAAGAACAACACTGGCCGATAAAATTGTCAGCGTTCTTACTTTGTACCTAAATATAATCCAAATGCTGCGTAATTAGTTTTTTTAGTTGCCTATGCCTAACACCATAATACAAGGGAAAAAAAACCATGCGCTTTTAGATCTTGCATTGGAAGCGACGTGGGCATTCAGGTCGCGACTGGCGTTATTATTTACATTTTACAGGTCGCAACCATACGCGTTACAAAAAAACCTTCTTCGTTTCAGCTACAACTGAATGGCCGATGCCTCCGAGTGAAGGCATGAGGGTGAATGGTGCAAAATGAGAGTATAGGCTCATATCGACCCAACCCCTGGGTCTGATATATAGCTTTGTCCACATGCATGCTGTTTTTCAGCGAATTCGTAGAAATATTGACGGGCATACTTGGACTGAACGTAATAGATATGTAATTCTGTTATTAAGTACTAGGTATTTAATCGTATGCAGAACAAGTGACGACGGGGATTTCGAGGGCGCTACATGTCTAGTCGCGGAAAATGTTAACTGAACTTCAGAGTCTGCCAAAGATTTCAAAAAAAAGACGCAGAATAAATTCGAAAATCATTCAGATTAGCTTTGGCGTACTCCGGGCCTAAACGATGAACCTCATCGCGTCCATTCTCCTACTGCTATGACACAAAACAGAAACTTCAGTGTTCGGCGACGCGAATACCCAGTATTTACAAGAACGACATCCAGCTTGTGGAAGTATACCCTACGAGACAGTAATAGCAACAGAAAGTATTGTGACAATGGGTGTTTTCGCGAACGCATTCAAATGAAGACCCTGAAGTGCGTGAATTGCTGCCTTAAGTAACTTATTTCACTTACTAAAGAAAACGACGCGTGTCTTACCCGCACAGTATAATCGGAAAAGGCATTTGAGTTATCTCTGAACAAATTCTGTTCAGCAGTGACTTCATCGTCAAAGTTGACTGGAAGTTACATAAGGTTATTGTTGGCTAGAATCAAAAGAAGTATAAGTACATGTTCCATTTTCACACGTCGACTGTGGTTGACAGAAATCCCTTTTAATAGCACGTTATCGTGCTATGGGAATTTTAAATAATATACGCTTTATCACTGAGAACCTTTATCTTTGTTGTGCTGGCCTTACATTATAGCTGTTTTATTTATTATATTTGTTTATTTCTTAAATTATTAAGTTTCTTACTGGTCACATTTGAGGCCGTCGACAGATTTATCAGCGCAACAAATTTAGATTCGTCACTAAAAATACTTCTCTGGGTCTTCGCAGTACGTCCTCGTTGTAATAGCTTTGCTTATCGCTCTATTGTATTAAGGCAAAAATTCATTTGTTGAATGCATGGCCTAGTTCTGCCTGCAAAAATAGGTCTCAGCTAACGAACTTTCAAAATGAGTCTAACTGCTCGAAGTGCGGCGACTGTATTTGAACCACAACGCTTGAATACGATCCAATTTGGGTTTTCGCGGGCCCAACGCAGAGCGCACGAGCGACATGACGAATTTACATGCATATATTTTCAGTGAATTGAGTTTATCGTGCTGGTTATACCGAGCGTCGTGCATCATTGTATACGCGGCCATACAATTGAAGTGAATGTTACAAATCGTTCTCGTTACCTCGCCAGTAATTAGAATGCATAAATCAAAAGGGGTTTGCCCATAAAACTGTTCGAAATTTAACCGGATCCGACATCGGCATGTACCAGGAAGCCCAACGTCGTACACTGCAGGCGCTCAACACATGGAGGATTCGTCAACAATTTTTGTCTGAACAAGCAAATTTTTCTGTGAGTAAGCAAACTCTGGGCCGTAGAAGTCTATTACAATTGACAGTAGATCTGGTCGATCTATGATACATGCACCTCGCTATTATTCCTCAACGACAAGATGGCCGTGATCTTCCTATTTGCAATTTGAATACAGATCATTATTACTATTTTCTGAAAACGATACAAAAACTTGCTTGAAAGCTAACTGAGTAAGTTGCTTTTCGTTTCTGGCCATATTTGTGATTGCAACATAATTGTGCGGAATCAGTAGGACTTCCGTTGACAAGGTGATCATTATCAACAATATAGTATACAGCGTATAGTCTTTTTTCAACTACACCATACGAGTTTTTATTAGGCAGTTTTCAATCCTGTTTTTGTAGAGACGGAAACTCACATAAGTATTTAAGCTCAAATTGTCCGTGTCACTAGTCATCAGGCATGGGCCTAGGCGATGCTGCAGTAACGATGTCTCGTAATGACTATGAACAATAATACCTGTTCGAATGCGTCTGGCCGATACGTTCTTGTATTTTTTGCATCGGCAGTCGATTTTATGCCCTGATTTACTCACATTGAAGATTACCAATACGGGTGACGAACGTTCTTTCCAGCAGTACTAAGCGCTGCCTATTCTAGGCTTGGAAGTACGTAACCATTCGTCTACACGTATTCTCCAATAAAAAGCTAGGAAACGAATTGTATAACATACGCCGATAAACAAATCTATAGTTTATGTGGCGTAAACTCACTATTTAAATGACTTTTGAAATAAAAACTTTTATATGTTTTTACTTACATATATATATATAGATGTTTTGCATAGATTGTTGAGAGATTATCGACTAAATCGTGATGTGCTTAGGGACTAGTTAGCACAGAAAATGGCAACACAGTTATTTTTAGGGAGAGGCGGAACATTGCGTCGAATTTATATTTAATAGTAAAAATAGACCCGGAATCGAGTGAATTATTTGGGGCATTTTAGACCTTAGTCACAAGTAGCCCTCGTAGATCACAGTTTGCACAGAGAAATGCGAACAAGCACCCAGCCAACTCGGGTACAGAAGAGAAAGAATTTAGTCTTAATAAAGGTAACCTGTGAATAAGTAAACTCAAAAAGAAAAACACCCGGACACGTACCATTACGGTAGTTTAGCTTGACGTCTTATAGTTCATTCGAACGAAACAGAAATCCAATACGGACGAAGTATACATCAGAGAGGTTGTCCAAGTACCCTTTTTGCAGATATACGGAGCGATTCTGTGCGCTTGACTAGACAGTTTTTTGCCGGTGACTAATTGAGTTGGGTTACACGTACGAAGTTTTTAGGGCTGCGTAATGATAAGACATAGTGTAAGAACAATATCTTCATTTTAAATTCTCTACCCAACTATTATCGTAGTTTGCATCAACTGCTAATGTCTGCTGCTATACCGGCAGTCCGTTGCCATCTTTGTTCCCTAGGTATCCTTTCTTTTAAGGAAAAAAATCATCCCCACCTTTTTCTAAATTTAACATTATACTATTACAAACGGATTATACATTTAAAGTGTCAATACGAATATGTCCTTATCGTTTAAGGTATATTTAGTTATATTAAGTATGTTTTTCAAAGAAGAGTCATAGCTGAACTTTCTAAACTATTATAAAGGCGTTTAACTTCCTGGAGTAATTAACGTTGGTCACACAGCCTCTTGAAAGATGTGTGTCACATCGACTTCACGATTTCGAAGGTCTGCATCGAATTTATCGCGCATTGGGTTCGATGGGCGTTGACTTTTTTTGAGGTACCCAAATAGATAGGTAGGTTGTTTGTTACTGTATATATTCGATCAGAATGTATGTATAGTTGGACCGAAGGCAGCGGACAATATAAAATGAAATAGACGGTTATTTATAGTAGACTACACATTACTATCTATGTGCTACTCGAATAGTGCGATAGGCAGATCAGAAAAGGGGCCGGTAAGGTTTAACTTAGGCTAATTAAATTACGAACTTCCTTAAACAATAAGATACCCTATAACAGACCCGGGTGTTTCGGCCAAGCCCACAAATATTATGTATATAGGAAAGTTCATATATCCTTTGTACGCGGTTATTATGATTTCGGCTAACGTTCAAGTTGATTACTTTCAGTCACGTCCTCAACATGCAATCATATATCGTAAGTTAAGCGGATAAAGTTGTGCAATAAAATCGTTTTCATGTTTTGCTCTGTTTGTTTGTGACCGGTAACATCTTCTTGTCTGTCTGACTACGTAGTATATAATTTCCTAGATACGGAACGATAGTCCGGTTCAATCTCTAGTAGACACGTTTTACTCTGTGCTGGAGATTTTCCGATAGGAATTACTTCCATTTCAAAGAGCAATAGTTAATGGTAGCTGCGTTTGACGCTGTTTAGTAACTATTCTGTATTCGACCAATATCCGCTGTTCAGTTATCCTATTCGGTAAGTTAGTAAATACCTGTATTTGTCCATTACTCTCCCCGCTTACAGATTAAAGAATACCGTACCACTATTGGAGTAATAAAAAAAGACGCCCGTAACAGTAAACACAGACAGGGAACACGCTGTGCGGCACTGCCTTGTCTTTGATACGGTTATAGGTCGAGCACTAAACGCGTCGATGCTAACTTGACGTCTGCTAGGCGTAAAGGGAAGAGATCTTGCAAGTTACGACGTTTTTCCTCTATGCAAAGGCGTAGCCGAGGAAATAGTATGTCACAACGGGCAGGACACATAGAGTGACGCAAACGAGAAATAAGTCGACGACGCGTTCAGTGGCGTTAAATGCGAAAGATAAAGTGCTGTTAATTCTTTTTACTTTTGTTCGTCTGATCCAGGAAATCCAGGATACGAAAATGGTCACCCCTTTATCGAAAGAACCATGAACTAGCCAGTAATTGTTGGCGTCGATCCTCCGACGACCCAGTGGTTTCACCAAGAACCCGTTCACTCGATATTGCGTAATATCAGAGCTCTGTGGTCGTTTGTGGGACTGTTTCGACGGCTAGCGAAGAGCTAGCCAGTGCAAAGCGGCAATCAATCTATCGACGGGGTCATTGCGTTAACTATGAAGACAAAGGTAATGGGCTCTTTTTGCCGAGTAAAGGTTAGTAGGAGTAATAATGGCGCTAAAGCAGCAACAGTAAGGTATACGAAGAAGCAAAAGAGTGCTTAAAAAGAAGCGAAAAAGTTTGTTCTAAGGTAGCATAGAGGTGATCGTCGATAATTAAGATCTTGAATATTCGATATAGTGAAGCTCCTGAGGCAATCGAGGGTGAAATATGGGAAACTGATAGTCTCGGCCTTCGTATGTCATATGGCTGGAAACACCCCCTCCTCTTTGATAGACATATGATCTTTAGCATCGTATATGACCTTGATAATCGATCAAACCGAGACTCTATAGTTTCATGCCTTCGGCAAATTTATGCTCTGTTTAATCACGAATGTAATAACTATAATATGTCAAAGCAGTAGCAATAAAATGTGTATAATATTAATGAAGGCCTGTATATACAATGTTTTTAATGCAGGAGAAACATTTAATAAAATTCAATACCTCTTTTCACTTACTCAGTTTTTTCATATAGTTGTATATTGTGAAAGCTTTGCGTAATTGGGGTAATGGAGGCATCCTGCAAATTTACCCTCCAATATAGTCTAGCTAGAAACACTGTCATTGCCGTTATGATCGAGTTAAAATGCAGGGCTTGCTAAAGCAGGCGGACACCTTTGAGGCTTCCTTGCTCTAGCGTAACCTAGAAAACCGTACCCTTAAAAGTTTCTTCCATTGTAACTAACCTACGTGTTCTTTGTATCCTTGAACGATACGTTGACAAAAGCTGCAAAAATCGTGACGGGAAAAATCGAAGCGACCTCGTGTTTTAAAGGCCTGACGCTTTTCCAGCCTCTTCTAGCTTGTTACAGTTGTAAAATGCCTTAGCGATGCCTTAGCATTACAGTAGTCCAACAACGATGGACGGGTGTATTAATCATTTCACCGTGACGCAATGAGTAACAGACATCGTTTGAGTTTGCCGAAGCGGAACAATCAGCCACTTTTAGTGTGACAGCAGAAAAGCACAGGGCGGAGCCCTTAGAGCAGCAGCGAGGATCGATTCGGGGGTTCGACGCTTTGAGTACACAGAAGCATGTAATTCATGTTATAGTATCGAATGAGAATCTTGCTGTTACGGTCAGCTTAATTCTTACAGGGAACCTTCCCATTTACTGATGACACGGGAAGGTTCCCTGTAAGAACTGCGAATGGTTTATCACTAGCGAATTCAGACATTTCTCTGGAAAATGAGAAAAAGTAGACTAAAACCGGCGCTAAAACACTAACATAGGGTAGCACTCCACCTGTAGATTATACGCCGTAGCTGTCAGCTGGGCAATGATGGCGTCCTGTTCTAGAGTCTGTAGCATTAGATACAGGTCTGGTATAGACACTATTTAAACGATGTATACGAGTAGTCTGCAACATCCTGTTCGAAACTTAAAGGTTTCTAACGTAGCGTCCGGTGCCCGTATGTCTATAATTACTGTAACAGGTTCACCTCTCATTATGAAAGGACACAAAAGCAATTCAGGCGATAATTACGCGTTACAGCATGAAAATGAGCCCTTTCTGGATGCTGATTTCCGAGTGATAATAAAGTTAGATCTCTACCGTAACCCTGAGGTACATAGAATTTATTTCTGTTATTGGGATACCATTTATACATAACATTTATATATTAATCATTAGAACGATTTCAGTATCCTGCTTTCTATAAAAGATGTTCTATAATATAACACGTAATGTCCTAAAAGTTCAGGAAACCGTGCTTCCAGATAGTAATGATCACTTTGCGAATGGACGAATGGCGTTTGTCTAAACTTAATCCACCTACCGAAGCAGTCACATTTCTTTCTGGCTATAAAAAAGCATTGGGAATTATCACTGCTGAAAGTGTCTCGTATACGCCGGTATCCCGTTCTGTCAGCTTCTCCACCAGTTCTTCCCTATTAGTCTGCCAGCTCTGATCTATTTGGCTGCAATATCTAGGCAATGCATAACAAAAGAAACCCCGTTCGCTGGTTAGGTCGGGCTGATCGCTCTGTCAATACGTGCAGTGCTTCGAAAGCCCTTTCGAGATCCCGAATTTATACGACGATATTCAAATTTCACGCTTGAACGGCGGTACTAACGACGACAAAGATGACAGCGACTGCATTAACGCCACACAACGAGAAATAAGAAATATTTTCAATACAGCGCACCAGGAACTGCCCGATACACAAACCTGTATCCTTGCCCAGGAGCTGTCACATTGCTGGCTTAAAATGCAAAGAAACGAACTTTGCGTATTCCGATATTTGGCTGAGGGTGCTGCATATTCATTTTTTTATTAGGCTTCTGCTCGCTGGCGACAAAAAACCCAGAGACGATGTTTTAGGACGAGAGAGACCCAGAGAGTGTCAGAGACGATGCTTTAGATGCTACGAATGGATCGCTTTGCTACAGTCATTAGAAGGAGAAAAGTAGTCAGAACGAGAATACTTGAGAAATTGGTGCTTGCGTATTTTGTCTTGGCAGACTCTATAGATAACAGCCTATGAATAGATCACAGAATATGGATGTGACCAGATTCCAGTATCTCCTTTGGCTACGTATAAAAAAATACCATGAAGGATCGTTGATGACGAGTGAAGGGTCTTATTTTGCTTTTTTGTTTTTTTTTTAATATACCATATTTCGTTGCCATGTAAAAAAGATGATAGAAGGATTTTTTTTGACAAACTGACACAAAAGCTGTTATTTGAAGAATCACACACATAATAACTGCTCTGAACCGTGAGGTCGAATCAATGCTTCTGCTTTTTCTAGCATCCACGTGAATGCCGTAACGTATCGTCGTATCTGTGATTATTAAGGTAGCAGCTTTTGTGTCAATTTGTCTAGTATTCCTTTTTGCGTGGTAACAGTACATAGTGCATTAAAGAAAAACACAGAAAAAAAAAGAGAGGATCTTTTTATTCGCCGTAAGGATGTTACAACGCTTAAACTCGTTGTTCTAGATGTTTAGATGCAACTGTATACCTGCAAACCTATACAAAAATTAATGCATTTTCCTCAACGAACTCGAACGATCGAAGGAAGTCCAGTCGTCTTTTAATTCAATGCCTAAACGTTGTAGATCTGCCCCACTTTAAAGTCGATATATTGACTTTGTTTGAAGCTAAGAAATATGTAACTCTACGTTTGAAAAAGGAAGAGCTCCCTTTACTTTTCTTCAAATCGGACCCTATTATTATAATATGTACGCTTTTATTCCCATATTGATATGTACTACCATAGTGAACGTTCATCTTTTTTTCTTCTATGTCCATTTCAGCCAAGATCTCCCTACCTTTTAAAGTGGCTGTTCGCTTTCCAGTGTAACTGCATCGAACAGCTTCTGTTAGTGCATCCACGGTATACACACATTATGCGCAAGAAATTTAAATTCATCTATATGTGAACTTCAATTTCTTGAAACTATCACCTTTACTATTAACTTTTCAAGTTGGTCCCATCATACACTGTGTCGTTCATACCTGAACGTCTCAGGCCGAAAACGTCCCGCATATACCTATCGTATTGCAGTAGGTGTTACCACCGTTGCCCCCTGCTTCGTTCTGCTTTCTCATAGTTCTCTACCCCGTTATCAACTCCGAAGTCAAAGAAAGGAACAGGAAGCGTTTGGTGAGGTGGAGTCTATCACGAAGCGAATTCCCCAAATACAGCTGTGTAAAACCCTACTATGTAAAACACGATGACCACTGAACGTGGATAATAGACGGAAACGGGTTAAAGCATGGTATGCTGCCGCCGATGGGGCGGAGAGAGCAGTTGGCAGCTGGGCTAACCAAGAGGTGGTAACGAAGATCCTAGCGGAAAACGATCGGATAGTTCGACTACCGGAATGACGATAGGCGAAGTCTGATTAGCGATGAATGCAATTAAACTAAGTTTTCGTTGTAGAAGGGTTTACATTTTGCTTAATGCAATGCGTATAAGTGGCAAGAGAAAATCGCTGCGGATAATAGAGCTGGTCAATTTAGCCGTTCGACCGCCGCTGAGGCATTGGTTGCCGTAATGTCTCACTTTCATGTAGTTCCAAGAACCTGGCCTAGCCTAGCCTCAATGCGAGACCCTTTGCTCAGTGGGTTGTACCTTAATACTTTAGAACTTGTTTATTCCGTTACATAACCTAGCAATAGGAAGTAATTTCACATAAAGATATTGTTAGAAACATAAGAATATAGCTGACCTACAAATCGAGCCGATTCGAAGAACATTGTGTCATATGTTTTGGCAAAAATGGCACGTGGATATTGTAACATCGATTTGGTAACACCCGATCGAGTAGGTGCTCGTGGAGTAACGTTTCATTGCGTCGGATTCAACGAGTAACTAACAGTTAATTCCCAAGTTCCGTGTAGCAGTTACTTTAATGTTAAGCAGTTACTTAGAAATTAACTGCAATAGTGTATGTTGCTGTTTTAATCAGCTAAGGCTCACGTGGGAGAAGGTTCGTTGCTATCGACAGTCGGACTAGCGAACGACAATACACAAAACAGGAACTACGTAAGCTCAAACTGTGACAATTTATGAAGGATTGCCTGAAGGAACGAGAGAGCGAGAGAGAGAATGAGAGAGGGAGAACTCTTCGAATACCCACTATTGTTCAGAAGTTGGCGGGAAATTGTAGCGAGTATTTTTTGGTAACGCACATTGCCGTCCCCACAGGTTTTCTTTCGAAGGCTCTATTTCTCCCAGAATGGCCTAAACACCACGGATCAATGGTCCTTGAAAAGTTCACTCATCTATCTAGAGACTATGTTGTAGCACACAGCGAAAAAAGATCGTGTCGTCAGGCTTATTGCCAGCATGTCACAGGAATCTTTCGATCTTGGAGATCTATTCGTATGATTTGCTTCGATTTCGCCTATGCCCCTTGCCGGCTCGCGGGGGTTTGTAGCATTATCTTTCCTGTTGGTTTTCTGTTGTTATAAGCAACGGGTCTTGATGCGGTGCGCGTGTACAGCCTAGAGATTGTAAAATCGAGAATGGCCAAATTTATTTGTAAGGAAGCACAAAATTATAAGCGATTGATTCGAGCGTATCGCTTGTTGTTTTTGATGCCTTGGATTAGTACAAACACATCATCAACTATACATACGTTATTAACCTTGAAGCGATAACCCATTAACAAAAACACTTCAGCTTACTACGAAGTACTTTTATGGACAGCAGCGCACTCTATAACATATAGCGATCTTTATGGCTTGAGACAAACCCGACCGTATATCAGTCGGTTCAGCGCACTTGTCTTAGCTAGAACAGGATCTACAAACTTTTTGAGCATAAATGCCGACAAAATTCTTATACTTAGATTCCTGATATCTAATTATAATTTGAGCTTCTTCTTGTTCACAAATTGACAATTCTTCTAGTTAGAAGGTAGATATTGGGCTGAAAGGTCGCAGGACAACTGCTCGCCATTACTTAGACAAGCCTAGACTATTATTTGTATCATTAGGAATCACCAGATTCATGGATGTGATACAAGGCGGGGTCCGTTCGTGATCTGCTAAATTTAATTAAATCAGGCCGAAGCACCGATATATTAGTTGCTGGTAAAATGAACTATGTTGAAGTAATATAAATTGTGCACAGGTGCATCTGGCGTGATCAACGTGTGGAGGCATCCTATCCCTGAAAGATAGTATTTACGAAAATGAGTAAATTGACGTTCGTTGATCTATCACAGATCTTTGAAGAATTTCTCCTCAACGTGATTTTTTTCCCTTTGATTGCAACGAACAAACAATATATTTTTATCTATGTGCTACCTTGATTGAATATCAGACCACTTTCCCTATTCAATTTGAGCCAGCAATTGCATATTCGCGAAATACCCCGCCAAGATGAGGCGTCAGTCGATCAACCTTGAGATTTTGGTGCCTATAGGAGCTTGTTACGCGTCATACCAATCACTGCATAAAAATATGAAAATTAAATGTACACTTTTTGGGTTCAATGATATACATTCGATCCAGGTAGATATTTAGGAACTATGAGAGAAATAGGGTGTCGACAAGAACTAACCTTAAAATGTCAGCATAAAAGGCCAAACCCAAGGCCCTACTACAAGGTTTAGAGGTGACTCGGACGAAGACAAAGATGTAGACGAATACCTACTGAGAAGCTCACACGTAGCGTTGTTGACTCCTTCAAATCGAAGTTGTTGATTTTCGCGCATATTTAGTATTCCTACCCAGTTCGACTGGAGAATTTGTAAAAGTCCGCTCAGAATAGGTCCAATGATGTTGCTACCAAAATCATCGACGTCGTATCAATCGCTCTTACATTTAAAAAATAGGCCATATAAATGAAGTCCACTATTTTCATACCAATGTTTTTTTTTTCAAAGATACGCCACAGTCATTTTTCTGCAAATTCATCACTTGGTTATATTTTTTTCATCAGTTTTTAGATATACGTTTTTCAAAAATCCAGTATTTAATATAATCGATCTAAAATATTCATTGAATAAATACGGCTCTTTTACAATGGCAGACCCTGCGTATTAATCGAAGTTATGATCATTATTTAGGTCTTTTTCAATATGTCATATGCCTTTATTACCCACTGTCTCTCAGTAATTGAATTGTATGTTAATAATGGGCTATGTCAACGTAAAAAATCTAGAAACGCTAATCGCCCGCTAATACAAAAGTTGTGCTTGGCATCGATATCAGCGTAATGTATTGCCGCGTATTTTCATAGAAAGTTGGAGACCTAAAAAGGATTATCTACCTTATGTCGAACCACTAAAGGTTCCCCATTGTCCCGCGGCCTGTTTGCGACTCTCACAGCTTTACGTTCTCTGTATATATTTCTGTGGAACGTTTGAGCATAGGTGTACCTACCTGTCTCTAAGCAGCGAGCATGTTTGAGGTTTCTGGAAGAAGTACTTACTTCTCATACTTCCAGTAGCATCTATAAACGGCTTCGTTACTGATTCTATGGTAATGATGAATAGGAAAAACGTTCTTCCGAAGGTTCGAGATGTTCTATCAATGATCTATGGGCCAGATAGTCACGGTCTGACTGAACAAAGCTAGAAAAAATAGGACAAGATCTATTGAGGAGCCATGTCTTAATGATTGATTATTGATTAGTAAATCGTCATTATCAAGCAGCTCCGTACGACTAAATATATCGAGATGGAGACAAAGTTACTTAATTATATTGTTGACCGTTTCTTCGGAGCCGCAGCGTAATTGAAAAGCTACACCGGCGTGTGCCATACGCAGATATTCAAAGCATATGACACGCTTGATTCCGCTTGCATATGTATTACGTTGGCGCTAGACAGGATAAAGAGGTGGCCTTTACGCCCAGCGGCCACTCCCATATTCACACCGCAAAAAGGTCGCGATTCTGAGCCGTGATGTTTTCAGAAGATTAGCCAGGGTAACCGCGAAAGAACAAACGAGCCAACAGCCAATTCCCTACAATCTGTTAAACAAACTGATCCGGGATTTCTAAAGAAAAAGCAGCTCGGACTCGAGCGAGTTTTCTTTGAGTAGGATATTCCGCTGTTGATATCAGTCGCCTCTTTGCTGCTACAGCATAAACGCATGTAGTTATGACTCCGGTTAGCTATACGTGACGACACAGATTCTTTATGATTATTTAACAATATACGGACATATGCTGAGGAACGAATGAAGACCATGGCTAAATGATGAATGAGAAGAATAAGTGATCGCCTCATCTAAGTCCAACGTCATATAGGGCTTGCCGTCAATGAATTGTCAGAAGCACTACTTGTTTTCTAAAAAGCCCCTTTTTATAGGAAGAGTAGAACAATAGCGCCTGCAAAGATGTCTTGCGCTCATTCTCTAAAAAAATTTGTAGACTAATTTAGTAAATAAAATATGAGTAAACTCGTCCAAGCGATAGCGGACTGTAATGGACACCACCGGACCTGTACGGAACACCTATCCCTTGTTGAGCTGTCCTTTAGATGTCCGTTAGGATTTTCCTTCTATACATTCGGTTTTAAGATATTCATCGTTGTCCTGCCTCCGACCGGCGAGGCTGTAGGCATCTCTGCTCCAGAGGCCAACTGCCTCTAGGACAAAAGTATTTTTTGTTGCATTTCCTTTCTGCACTGCGACTCGACGTCTTATCCTCCATCTCTTGTCCTGCTTAATACTTTGCAGCAACAAAGACCAATATCAGTCGGCTCGCTGCGAGATGCCGGTACGTCCAAAAACGATCCTTCCGAAACCGAAAGAATAAAACTCTGCCACTATCAGCAATGGAACAGACAACGTCTGCTATCTGGCATAGCCTTCCAGCCGCCGCAGCCTACTCTATATAAACGAATAACTGCGATGGCAGGACTGTATTTGGACGAGATACAGTGTTATCGTTATACTTCACGTCCGACTCGATCTTTGAGGAACTATCCGTGCTGCTCTGTCGACGTTGTCCGTCTAAGTGTACGCAACGTAAAAGACTCGGTTAATAAGTGGCACTAGATAGAGAATTACTGTTTATAAGTGTAGCAAAAGTGTTTGTGTATGTAAAATATGGGCAGACGAAGTGTACGATGCGAAGCTCTAAGTCGTATACACCATGCGGCATAGAGAGGGCGCGCGGAAACGTCTCGCACCGAGATCGCCTATAGTGGCGTTGTTTTTTTCGAAGAAATTTTCTCTCTAAATTAAATGTATACGCGTCAAGACGGAACAAGATGATAGATGCACTGTTACACAGTTGCAGACCCCTAATAGATAGCTATTATGAATAAGAGGCAGTTCTACTTGTTGGGAGTTGAGTATGTTTCGCTGTTTTTTTTTTTATTGTCTACAAGATGAAGACAGTGCTCTAGGACCTTTTCAATAGCTAAACCATAACGATTTACATCACTCTAACTAGATTCGTTGTTGACCGGGGTTGTTTGAAGAATCGACTGTAGGATACGTTGGACTACGTAGTGTTTGTTAGTACAAGCATACAATCGAAATCAATCATAGGCACTTAAGTCTGCGGAACAAGGCTGCAGTAACCCTTGCTGGACTCTCAGTTTTCCTGGATGCACACTGAAATTAAACCATCGCAACGAGACCAGTTATAGGTTGGCATGCTGAATACTTAAAAAGTGTACACATTATTATATTTCCTTAGTTTTAGGATTGTGCAATTTAAATAAAATAATCATATTTTACAATGCTATTGGAAGAGTGGCAATGTGACAGAGGTACGTACGGAAACTCAGGCGGATTTCGCTAATCGATGATACAACCAATGGGACAAAAGGTAAGTTTGAAATGAAGGGAACTGTTTATGGACAATGTTCCGAAGGACCAAGAATATCAACGCGTTTCACCAACGAAGATGAAGTACTCACAAGTTGTAGCGATGCGTTCGGAAGGTCTCTAAGGCAATCAAATTGTAAATTGTACATCACGTATGTATCGCATTTGAAGGCGTTATAAAAGTTAAAAAAAAAAAAAGGATTAAAAAGTACACGAGATCAGTGAAAATGAAGCCGGCCGAAAAACACGATTGTGTGAGTGATACGTGAAATATCTAAACAAACTTATTTGGAGAAATGAAGTTATGATAAAATTAAATGGCGTAATTAATTAATGTAGTTGTATTTACTGCGTAATTTAATTGTCATTTACAAGGATTGTTTAAACTTCCTATTTTTCGGATTTGGGAGAATCCAAGGAAATCTCGATACGGCCCCTTTAAACAGATGATTTGGATGAATAGGGTAGAAGTAAAAGTTATAGTTCATGTAAATTTCTTTCAATTTTAGATATTAATTATGAAAACACTTTTCTGTCTATCTATAAGACGCTCTGTATCAGGCTTCCGCATCGAAACCTATCTCGGCATAGAGAACATTTGTTGTTAGTACGAATCCGGCGTTGAACTAACTGTATCGTCTGTTTCTATCGTAGAATTCTGCTCTGGTAGACAGCTCGAACTGATGCATAGTTAGCCTATGCTACGGCTCGTTTGCTGTTAATAGACTCAATATTACCGGGAATTCATTTTATCTGACTCTTCTTCATTTTCAGAATGTCGCAAGACCCGCTTCGAAAATGAACTATTCCACTAACGAAGTGTAAATTCGCTGAAGCCTGTTTGCCCAGTACCTTCACCGGTCTCCATAGGCTCTCACACAAACAACAAACTGAACCTTAATGTGCGAACTAAATAATATCTTTATCCGTGTACTCATGGTCCTTAATCGTCACTAAATGAATAATCGCAGATAGGTATTGTTGCATGTTGAAAATTACTTTGACGCAATGTGGTTTGGGGTTTCGATTCAACTAGAAATTCGACAAGATATTCCGGCACGTATGGGAATATCTAGAAACGCCTTAGCATCATAACGTACGTTGACACCACGAGAACCCTTTCCAATACGGAAGACCGTCCGTGAAAGGTCCAGCCACTCGACATCATGGTGCTATTGCTTTTGACTGACTCAAAGAAAACTCGGCTGGCCTTTGTCATCACATATGCAGGCCCGCAAGTATGATGAGAGTGCGGCTGTATGGATTATGCATGCAGCCTGTCTTTTCCTTCAGCGGAAGGACCTTCTGCCTGCTTATGCTTTTGTTGGCGACAGCATCTGCTGACCGCTGCGGCGAGAGTAGCTACGCGCGTTACTTCTGCTGCCAGTAATTACGCAAACGGCAGAATAGCGACTAAAAGGTGCCACCGTGAAAGCCGCAACTGCAGTACAGGGAAATTCCGATAAATATTCCATGAATAGACGGTACTACCATAAACCTTTTCCCGATCAAGCACTTCAGATCCTAAGACGCACATATTTCTATACATATATGCATCACATTATGACGTGTTCCGTCCTGTTGCGTCAATATGGATATGTACCGTTATATTTGATGTGTGATGCCTTTAGAATAGATCGCTGCTATTTGAGTACGTATGATTTGGCTAAGCCTATTTTGAGGAGACAGGTATACAACCTCGGAGGTAACAAGCTGAAGTGTTGAGGTGAACGATTATAGGCTGACTTCGATGCGGTACAGTAATTAGAACTTCTGATTTTCACTCAAACGGTGTAAGTTCGTGGCATAACCGTCTTGCGATCGGGGCTAAAATCTCACTAGAACTTTTTTTGTTTTCATGACCCCCTTTAAGCCTGCCGACGAAAAGCTGTTCAGCGTATGCGTCGTAAGAGGGAAGGTCCATCTCTGTTCTTCTGCAGCGCTGTGTCTTCTACAATCAAATGCGTAGAGAAGCATTCTACCAGGTCAGATCAGGTAAAGGATTATAATTTTCCAACGTATCCAAGGGTCAATTCGATGTTGTGTCAAGCTCACGAGTCACTTTCGAAGCACGTCGACGTGTACAACTGTGTTCAATTGTTATATCACTGCAAGTCACCTCAAAGACCCAAAGGTAAGAGAAACGAAAATCATTGATAATAGCGGTTTATAATTTCCAATCCAAAAATCTCCGAAATTATCTGATATGTAGCCATCAAAGTAACTCGAACGTATCGTAGGGCAACACAATTTTTTTTTCAAATTTCTAGTTAATCTGCGTTTATATAACGTGATATATGTCAAAGGTTCACCTGTGATTGGGTCAAAGGCTTTGTTGATATACCAGCATCAGTTGGGCCTTTTCTTTTTTACAGAACTTAAAGTAGTTATTCCAGAGGCGGAAACCATGTGACGTTGATATGGCTGTCATCAGATGGGAAACTTTCTACTGACGAGTATTAATCTATGATGTGGGCAAAATACCGCGAAATTCTACTATATCCGTGTAAATGATATGCATACAAACAAAGTGAGAGAAATTAAGAACAAAATCTTTCAAGGATGTACGATTGCATAGTTTTAGTAGCTAAGACATCTTAATGCTCTTCTTTTACCAACACCGTTTATTGACGTTCATACAAACAATTCTACCTTGTTTAGCCTGTTTGAATATGCTTTATGATTTCAATATTCGGCCTCTAACCATTAAAGATAAGCAAAACGGGTAGCACTTAGCCAAGTACAATTGGCTCGATCCTCGCCTTCCGATTGTTTGTTTCTGAAAATCATGAACTTATACGTAATTGACTGCCTTACCTGAAAAATCAATACCGCTGGTATAATTATAATTGTAAGTTAGCAATGCCCTGCTCGCTATACTATAATACGAGCGTTCTAGCGAAATGTTCCTATTGTTTTATTTGCTTACCACGTGTCGTGGCTGGCAGCGCCGTTAGGTCTCAAGGTTCCTCCGGTAGAAACTTTGCTCGTACTGTTATGTATCTATATTTCGTTTTCTTTTATTTATTTGCTGCATACGAAGTACGTACGAGTGCATTAATTACGTGTGTATCTCGAACAATCGGGTTATTATGATCAATTGATTTTACCTCGTCTTCCTCACTGCTGGTTTTCTGCGTGGACCGCCCGGAGGGGATCATACGATCGGTTAACGTCCCCATTTAGGGCGTTTTGTACATACTGCACGTACTGATACGAGGAACATATTTTGGAAGATTGTTGGTTGTCACTCCAAATATAAAATGGAGATGAGTGCTTGCTCGTATATAACAATAGTAGTGTCAAATGCGAGTCGTCTTGGCAGGTCTACCTACGTACGTATTCGGGCATAGCAGATGGTTAATGACTAGGCAGCAACGCATACTGGGTCTGGGAAATACACGCTTGAATGTCACAGTCACTTGGCGTGCCTGTGAGCCTGCGTCCACTATTGGTTTCTCTGTGACGCGCAAAAAAAATTGAAACAACATTTTCATCCAAAACGATTTCGCCAGAATATCAGTAATGCTAATCTACAATTTAGTTCGATACGACCTAAGAACAACAGTTACATAAATTAGATGTCTGAAATTGACAGCCGACATTTTGCCACTATCATTGTGCTGGCGGCAAACATGCCGTATGTTCGCCAATAAAAACGTGTACACTTGTTGAGATTTAGCAACTACCCTATTTCACAATGGCGTTCAGTTCCATTTATTCCACCCATCACGAAATATTTAAGGTATCGGCTCGTTTTATCTAACCGTATTGAGCTACATATGTGCGCCCATCGCAAATCGTCACGAATAAAGCGGCACACGCGGCTAAACACCGTCACCGTATGCTTTTTAGAAGTGGATCAACTTTGACCGCTACCAAATGGCAAAACAGCCCTATTTGAAGCTCCCATTATTTCTCGCATTCTATACTTGCACACAAGAGACACTTACAACTATCTCTATAGATAATACGAAGCCTGAATTAATTTTAAGCTAATTAATTTTAATTAGATTTCGAGTTGATTTTTGAATTGGTTTCTTGAACTTTTTTACACCCCTTACGTTCACCCCTTCCTATCGTTTATAGCTATGTTATGCGCTTGATTAGCCATCGCTAACTAAACAACAGGCCAACCTTCCTTTGGTACTTTCAATTGCGGATTCTGCATTTGTTGTTGATAATGGTTAGACTCAATGGGTTCAATGATTATAGAGCGGTATTGCCTTGTCGGTTGGCTAGACGGACCCGCTCTCCCGACCGATATATTGGGCCGATTAGGCATATATCCGCACCAGCAGGAAACGCACTCGCCATGGTGACGGTAGTAGCGCCCCTCCTAGACTAATCCAGACCTTCTGGCATATCAAGCGTTTCTTCTCCGGCTTCTCGTTAAAAAAGAAAAAAAGGCCTTGGTAAGTCTCACCATTCATCCCAAAACCGTCCTTTGTGGGTTTCTTGACGAACGTCGCCGCATGAGTTCAAACGCGTCCCTTCAACGAACGGTGCTTACAGATGGTGGTGTTTCCATTGGAAAACGCGAATCGGGAAGAAGGGTACGTACGCCTCTTGGTTTGGAAGATCTAACCACTTGGCAGTCATATGTAGACAGAAACAGAAATGCCGTGAAGAAATAACCTCATGTGCACATGGCAACTGTGCCTTTGGCGAAACATAGGCGAGCCGTTTAGCTGACGAGTTTTCCCGTAGCGCAACGTCCCAGATGACAGATTGCATGACAGAACCTTTTTACGCCGCGATTTCGTTCTGAGGGTGTGTCGTAGATCGACAACGACAGAACGCGAAGTGGCCCTATCCCAGTGTTCAATCGAATGTGAACTGGACGTGAAGGCGGCAGGAGTAATAAAAGTGAAGAGCGCGGTCATTTTGTATGAACGTAACCAAGGCTGCCATATCTTTCCCTTCTGAAGATAAGCAGCTCGAAGGTGTAACTAGACAGGTTACTGAAGAAATATTTTTTCAGCATAAAATTTACGATTTGTACTGGTCTACGGGTATTTTACAAGTATAGAATACACTTATACTTTTAAAATTGGAGCAATATAACTAGTATGAACAGAGATCGAGTAAAGTTAACTCTCTACGTCATTATTTGCTCTGCATCTGCGAGTTAAACTTGAAAAACACTTTGGTAAAAGCGATTTTGCTTCTTCCTAAAAAGCGCCTAGTGTGTTCTTCGAATAAAGGTTTAAAAACATGAAAATGAAGGAAAATATTTCTAGAAACATGTTGTGCCCGCATGAAGAATAACGGTGGCGACAGCTGGTAGCTTTGTTGAGAAGCGTATATCTTACTATTATTATAAATCTATATATTCTATAAATCATATTTTCTGTATTTTATTATGGGTGGTTTATTTATTAAGCAATTACACAGATACGTCACTTACTAAGATTGAGCTACATCCATTGTCTCTTTGAGAACGTCGATATTTCTAAATATATGACAAAACGTCAACATTCACGTCATTGTAAAATCATAATACGAAGCAGAAAAAAAAATGACAATCGTGACACTTGCCTCTGACAGCTCAGAATCTCCATCCGGTCGAACGCGCTTGCAGTGTTAAACGCCCTATAACTTTATTGAGTCGATTACGTCAGTCAGTCGTAGCAAGACAAGCGTAATATCAACGCCGAACTGGACACGACGGCCAGCGGAAATGGTCAAGCAAGCCGTAGGTAAGATTGATTTCGTCTCGAGTTAAATACGACTAGACACAGGATCGTTTGCGACTTGCGAGATCGCAGGTTAATGCGATAACAAGTTTAGAATGCCTGCAAGATAACTGGAAGTGCTACCCGGCAAGAATGCCCATTAGGCAAAACACGAAAGCATCAGGCGAACGAACTCAAAATTTACATATCTATATTATGTTATACATACGAGCCTTTTGAGACGGGTTATAATTCTAGTCGAACCGCAAAGCTCTACTCTCTACAAGCGAAGGACAAATTCTACTGAGCCAATTGAAAAATCTAAGCGGGTAAACGCTGACAAAAGAACGACGACGTTCGTAGACATACGTAATCAAACTGAGTTGATCTGGTCGGTTTCATACTGAAACCCAATGATCTGAAACAAGGCTTTACAATATTACTAAAAATAGATATATAGAGAGTGAGAATCGAGTCTAGCAACCCCTGCGTCGAAAAATTAATGAAAAATCCGGTAAAATAAAAACCATACTATTAATTTAGATTAAACATGTCTCAATATCACCAAGTTTCCCGATATCTGATTGGTGCGTTTGCCTCGATAGAAACATATAGATTCACATTTGTCGGCCTAAAATTAAGCTTAACAGAAGACGACCCATGACTAAACGCGTCGTCGTGAACTATAGGAAAAAATCTATAATCAGGAGATATCCTATTCGGCGCAAGGACTAAGCAAGGATAACTTTTTTCTCAAGGAGATGGTTTCAAAGAATTATGCAAGTGACGATAACCTGCGCTTTCGCAAGTACGCAAGCCAAAAACGTCAACCTTAGCGTATTGGCCGCCCTTAAAATGTGGACCGACATATTTAATAGTAGAAGCGATCCGTATTGCAGTCGAATCTTAATGCACCCACGTGGTGACGCAGTGACGGCGCTCGGCGTAATGTTCAACACAGTTGTCTCCAATATTAGATAATGAGACACTACACAAAAATAGTTATAAGCGTATCAGACGGGGATCTAGTTTTTCACGTTATAGATTCGGATGTCGAGCCACTCGATGCGTGGGCTATGACCGTCAAGTCATGGTGACCGTCGTGATTCAGCGCATCGATACAGCATAATGGTGTCCGGCTTGACCTTTTCCTTTGATCTTTGCCTCAATCCATGAGTCACGTCTGCATTTTATCGTGCTACCTCTTTTGTGTTCCACTCGATTGTCTATTCCCGTTAGCACCTTGTGTACTACCTTTCGATTAGGACAACCGAAAGCTTAGTTTGCTTTTACCCCATAGAAGGCAAGAGCCGCGACGGATCGAAGACGACTTGCCTAACGATGCTGACCTAACTGGATAAAAATGATGTGGAACGCGTTTTGGGTCGAATCTTCTCTTTGGTGGGAGCTATCGATTTGACACGAGCCGGCTCCTACGCAACAAGGCCTTACTTACTGCTGCGCCTGCCAGTGGTAACTGATCACTATTGAACAGTTAGGAGTCGAAAATATGTAGCGTACGCTAAATTAATAGGCGGACTAAGTAAACGGTGAAGCGACATAGATACATGTATGGAACGATAAAAGCTTGTACCTTGCCAGGACCATCCTAGTAAGTTGTTCCAGCGTGGTGTGGTTCGGTCGGCCTGGCTCAACTATTAAATAAAACCTCCCCAGTAACCTAGGATTTGAAGCGATCTGGGCTCTAAAATGAGCGTTGCGCGAGGCATCTAAAGCAAAGTATTAACGGTTGTCATGGACGTAAGATCCGAAGCATTTACTTGTTTAGTAGCTCAACATCAAATAATTCTCTTACGAAATTACCAAGTTAATAGGTTGGAATTTTTCCACTTTCAGTAACGATTCTACACATCACTATAACATTTTAGTTTGAGTTTCTTTCTCGCTACTTGAAAAATTGTGATACTATATGATATACCGTTTTCCTGACAGTTAGCTCTTTATTTAGAGCTATTTGACTTGTATAATAGTATATAAATTTTATAATAGTTTATACACAATTATCTAATATAATTAGACTCACGCAACGCGCAGTGAAGTTAGACAATATAAGTCAAATCCACTCAGTGTTTAATTGCTCGCGCCGCTCAAACGCAAGAGCACTCTGTATACGAGTGTATAATCAAATGTATAGTGACGTTATCCAAACCCAACGCAAAATTTTACCGACCGCCATAGACAACAACTCGTACGAGTTCTTCACCATCTCTGGCCATCGTATAAAGTAGCCAGCTGGTTTTTACAGGTAGTGGCTATACGTTCGTCGAATGAAGTTCTCGTATTTTAGCTACCATGCCGTCAATAATCTGCAGGCAACAGTATTCGTTTTCCTTAGCATCCGCAGCAATAAAGGAGTGTTCGATATGAGTGGAACATGCGGTAAAAACTATAGATATAAAAACAAGAACAGACGCTGGCATCGTTTGATTTTGGCAACTTCTGCAACAATTACCATTACTGTCCCATTTCTTGTATATATGCTTACGTATGACGTTCTAGCAGGTGGCAAGTTCAGAGTCGTACTTTTCGCTGTGCATGCTTACGCTACAGTCATCATTCTGCCGTCTAAACTTCGCTATCTATAAGAACAGTGCGTCCGCGAATAAGTGGCGCTACTGACGCAAGAGGACACACTAGTATGTCGCAGGCCTTGGGACATAGGACACCGTTTGCACGCTCAGGCTTCTTATTTCATAGACGCGGACAAAAACACAATGCGTCGCCTTCGTACTGCACAACGTCGACCATTCTATCTCGAAACAAATCTCCATATGTAGCTACTTGCGTTACGCTAGAAGCTCGCGAAGAGAACGCCGCTGTGCTCTGTTACCAACGCATGTCGATACCTCATTGCAAGCAGCAAATGAGATGGCCCCCAACCGATTGAGCTCAAACATGTATCCAACTGGCGTTAGCATAATGATTCAAGATGGTTATGTGTCATAAAGCATCTATTGATACCAGAAATAGGGCTTCGGGAAGTTGATGTAGTGTAGGCTAGATGGCGACCAACATTCAGATCACAGAAGAACTATTCAAAAGAGAAAAAATGAGATACGCTTTTCAATTTCTACATGCACTCATCCACTTCACACTTGTAACAATAAATTCTGCTAAAAATGATGGCCTAGACAAGACCCATCCTCACTGCTGAGAGACATCCGGGCAGTACGGCCTAGTAACCGAGAAGCAATTAACACTGCATGTTGCCCAGGTTTTTGCTCGAGCGAACGCATCATTCGGTATGAGCGGTACTCAGCTGCTAGGGATACCCGACAGCTGTGCGCATATATAGTTCATCTCGATGTGAAAGGTCATGCTGTCTGTTACGGCTGCGAAGATGCGCGTATACTACTAATATACATCGGTGTTACGATACATACATACCTATGAACCGAATAATCATCCCAAAACTGTGTAACATATTTCGATGCCGTCGTTGTTCTTCCTTCTATCTCTTTCTTCCTGTTTTAACTAGCCTGTCGTTCTCTTCTCAGCGATGATATAGTAGCGACGTATACGCCTATCAAACTTAGAAACACCTAAGGTAGTAGCAAACTAATATAGGCACTAGTTCTGTACCTCTCCTGAGAAAATCTAGACTAGGGGCACATGGTTTAGAGAGTGTCTTCCTACCATAATGAATAGGAACTAGTTCTATGCTTACGACCCCTTGTGAAAACTGTGGGACTGTGTAGCTTTTAGTGTCCTAGACAGGGTGTAAATGCAGCTGCGCATGCCTTAGAACAATAAAAAAACAGCTAGGACAAAACATAATTCGCTTTGGATTAACGGCAACTGTAACACGTTCGCTGATTAAGCTCGGAAAGACGTGAAGTAGTCTACGTTTGAACACGGGCACAGACACACTATTCGCACTTGAAATCTGTTATCATAAACTATATTGTAGAGCAATGTAGGATATACGACTTGAAAGGACATAGCTCGGTTGTCAACAGGCCGCTTTGTACATTACACGAGATTCGGTAAATCTCGTTTTGAAAGCCGTTTAGAAAAAAATCAGCTCAAAGCAAAAAGGCATCACACAACTGCTAGCATCGTTGATGGACGCCATCGATTCGCTAGTCCAAGGTAGCTACAACTTGCTCGCGGGCGGAACGAACTAGCCTCACTAACCACGGCACAAACACTGTGTTCCATCAAACAGGCCTAATAGATGGTCGCACAAATGCAACAGTGCTGGATGCTGCAACTCGGTACGCCAAGCTCACAGATATGTCGACATGTAAAGAAAACAATGAGTGCAGACCGGTAGCAGTGCCCACGATACACCAGACTGCACAGCGTTAGTCCGCGTTAGGTGCCGAAATCTTTGTTGCTCATTGCACGAAGAAGTGGCAAAAGATACGTGAGGAGGCTATGTGCTTCATCCTGGAGAACTATCTAGCATAGTTTCTCATTAGGAATACGGTTCTTGCAACGTAGGGCGGGAGTCACACCTGCCAGCTGTAATGTGCCCCGGTGACCGTCCGTTTAGAATGCATGGTTAGTAGGTCGATACTAGCCACTTTTCGCCTGCAATCAATGAATCAAAATCTGGAGCGGGTGCTGTTCTCTGATTCCTTACCTTTCTAACCTAGCCACCAGCAAGATCCGCCTAGAGTCCGAGAGAAGCAATGGACCGAAACAAGCCTTTATACTAGACAAAGCTGTAATGCAGGAATTTCGTCTTTAGGAAATAGATATTGCACATTTACTATTTATTCAATTAAGGCCATTACTATCACATCGTAAGACTGGCCGACCGCTGGTTTGAGTAGATGCTGGTAGGAGCTTCGTGAAGGCATGCCATCGTTATGACATGAAGTTAGCACATGGCCGCGACTCAAAAAAAAGTACGAAAGGAATATGAGAAGTTATATTCTAATCAGAGATATTATTTGACATAAGCGGTTATGTTGACTATAAATTATTTTGGGCGAGAATACAGGCGTGCTAAACCGTAAAAATCAATTCTCAAAAGGAATAAATTCGTTTTTCTACTTTTGACACTTCTCTCATCGTAATCACTCGTCTATGTTGTCAACCTGTCTTCATCCCATACCTAATTAAGTGTGCCTACAAATGTAAAATGGTCAATTTTCAGCTAAATTCAGCTGAAAGTTATGCCACTGTAGATTAACGCGTGTTTTTGAACATTTTTTGTTAATTAAGGTTGCTTATCTTCGAGGAGCATTGACACAGCTCCTGTCTTAACCAAGCACTCGCAAAGGCGGATTTGATACGGAAGACAGTAATTTGTAGCAGTTTGACGCGACGTCAAAAATGGCGTTAACAAAGCCCTCTGCCTTAGCCAGTAAAGGACTGGGAGACAATCGGTTTGGACGACTATGTTAACATTGAGAACTGATTTAAGAAGACGCTCCAACGTAAGATCTAAACCCATAACGTTGGCGTGGCGGATAGTAGATGTACGCTCAAAGAAAGGTACGCAGCTGCACAACCAGTGCGTCCATAGTTTATCCAGCTATCGGTAGTTACTTCGACCAGTGCCTCATGAGGATAAGACTTAAATACGTTTTTTAGCGTTTTCGTTTCACGAACCTAAATCCATTTACGAATCCTTCCCTCAGTGGCGTCTAGAAGAAAAGTACGAAAAGAAATTCAACACGCAGCATACCTAAATACGAGGATTAGCTTTTTCTAAAGTTAGACTTTAACTACAAGAACTAGTTCAGGATTGTAGACGCTCGTTGCAACAAGATCGTCACATTATATTCCTTGTGCAGCTGCAACGATAGTGACCCTTGCTCGATCGGATGGCATTTAAACAAACTTTACTAAAAAAATATATTCAAGACAAAAAAAATGGGTCTCCGTTTATCTGCTAACTGTTGCCAGGCTGTTAAGGATTATTGTTTGCATGACAAATGGCCATTTGTGCGGCAAGCATTAAAGTTTTCCAAGGGCAATTTTTTTGTTTAGTAATTATAGTTTTAAATTATTAGGAATTATTGACAACTCGACTATAGCCCTTATCCGGGTTACTTCAATGAGCCTTACTGGTCATAGGTTCCCTGGCATGTAGACAGCGGAACATTGCCATTTGCGCGCATAGCTGAATTATATGGGTGTGCAGTCAATGCAATTTGCTTTACGTGTACATGTGCGTCTTGTATCATGGCTTCCCATTCGACGAAAGATATATATATATATATTTCGTATTTACGGGCACGATATGATTGCGATAGCTTTGCGACAGATTCTAATCTACTGCTATAACCTATCTTGAAGAAACAAGACCGACACGAAAACTAGAAGATAATTCTGTACAATGATCCTGTATGTTCGCATCGTTCAACGGCGTTTCATGACGGGCCGTTCAGTCTTCTAGCCTGATTTAAAATGGATCTCAGTAGAAGTGAGTTTGAGCTTTGAATAAGCTCATTACATTCTCTAAGGATTAGTAATGCTTCTAAAGTTGGTCAATGATTTCGCTAGCGATTGACGGACGCGTCATTACCCTCTACATCCAGCTAAATACAGGTATATTATCGCTCAAATACGGCTTAACTTGAAAAATCTATTGCGCGACAAACGCTGGTTTCGATTACATCTTTGTACTATTGTCGTTAGTCGACAATAATTATTGGAACACTATTGCCTTTGGCCCAACCCCATGCACAATGGGGTATTCGTACACCCTTAACTTCCGACGGAAAATTGCGTCCTCGATATTAATAGCCTGCTCCCAAGTGTATATCCTTGGTAACAAATAATCTAGTGCCAGTGAGTTGATATGCCTGGGTTCCCCTGTGTTATCTCCAAAGGTAACTTGAATAAGTTTGGACGGATACCGTGAACACAAATCATAGTCAAACTATTACGGACTGAAGTGACCTAAGTAAAATTCGAAATATTTCATTTAAAGCACTTAGTAAGCAATCGACTAGTTATTTTTTAGTGGTTAAATGAAACCATTTTTACCATTTCCATGATATACTAAACGCAGATAAATCTGTGCAAAGATATGTGTCGACGCTGTTCTTAAGATCTTCATTTTTGTAGTGGCCTAGGTGCTTTGTTACGCTCATAGATAACATTGCAGTTAGTACATTTTCAAGTTACTGTAGCTTTAGTGAGAGAGTTGTTTTATCCGTGTGGATCCGTCGACAGTACGCGCAACATTTGGTAATACCATCGTAAGACCCATCATTTTAAAAGGGGTGGATGAATAGCATTATTACATGGCTATCAGAGGCATGCAAACATGGTCAACGATTCACAGAACGCTGTTGACTCACGTACGGGGGCCATAGGCGGTAAAGCTTTTCGGATTTAGCGGTTATTCACCTGTCCAGTACGCCAGGCTACGTCTATCGCTGAATACTTCTCTTCTGTTTGTGGCACTTGCGTATAATACGTATTGCTTCGACGAGCCGGTTTGGTACCCAATGACCTAGTCCGTGGTACCCTTGCCGGTAATCTTGACGAATTATCTCAATGAGTTTATCCGATCGAGAAAATAGGCTGGGCAATACGGTACAGAATGCAAACGATTACATCGGGTGCAACGTCTTGCTAGTTTGGTCGTTACTGCATTGAAACGCCGAATCAAGCTTGATAATATATTAAAAAAAGCACACCTTCCGAATTGTTCAAATCCAGACTTCCAACTATAGTGTTTCATGGGCCGACATACACTCCACGACGAAATGTCCATAGATCCGATGACTCAGACAGGTAGAATTTGTTGTCAGTGTCAGCACTAAAGACAGTTACTGTTTCAGTCCGGGTGCTTAGAGTTCAGTACGATTCGCATTACGTTTGACCTTTCTTGTCTATCGTAAGTATCTTCGTATCCGTCGGAAAGCGGCTCGTATCGATTCAACGCACGGGTGTATCGGGAATTGCAGTGTTAAAAAGCGCTACCTTTCCCCGAGCGAAAATTTCTCTCGCAGTTAAAGGATTCGACTGGCAGCACCTTCTCCGCTCGTTTGACGTGTGTTACTCTTTCCCGTTGAATAACTGCACTAGTATGGGCTTAGGCTCAATGTTCCGAACACGCAAGGCCCGATCGCACCTGCTAGGCACAAAATAGTTAGCAGACCACGTAGTTATTACAGCCTGGCCTGACCTAACTAGCCTCCTGAGGATAGTTCCAATAGGTTGCACTGTGTGCTCGGAACGATGTGCAGCCGGTCGGTGTGAAGCTGTTCCTATTTCCTGCTACCATACAACAAACGTTTACCCTTAAATAATACATGGTAATAAATTTTTCACGAATGGACCTTTTCAGGGAGACACCTCTGTACGCTCCGCTTAGCGGACGTTGATTAGAATCAAAAGACTACTGCTGCGATTGGTTAAATATAAACTATGTGTCCAATACGAGTTACACCTGAAACAGAGGTGGATCAGCTAGCTGCAAAGTCAATAGTTTTATTTCTCAGGCGTTAAATAAAGACGCTCTATTATATATATATATATATATAAAAGGGTGCCGGCATTCTTCTCCGAAACGTTTTCGTACGTTGAACTCTTGATTCGAGGCCTTAACTGCAACACCAATGGATTCACTAGTAACTAAAGTTGGCATTGTTTCTTGTTAGATAATTCTCCATAAACATTCATGAATAGCAACAATCCACAAATCTAGGTTAGGTTAGGGTTAGGATTTTTGACCTGTAATCAGCCGAATTATCAGTTAACACGCATAAAAAAATGGTTGAAATAGTTTTTATGTTGGCGGGTAAAAACATTTAATTACGTATCACAGTGTCGAGGAAGTAACGCCACCGCGTAATTTTGAACGTATTCATTTAGTATGGGACATCCGTGTTATTGAAAATATCTATTTAAAGGACACTAGGAAAATTTTACTCATATATTGCTGGAAAGCGCATATGCAAGATACCCAGGATCCATGACACGTAGGAGATCGATCATCTAAAACGATTAGAATTTTCATCTATTATGCGTCACAGTCGAAAAGGGATAATCAGCAAGTCTTGGCGTATGCGTATATGAGCCTGCTGAATATATATATCGCCCCGAATCCTTATGGGCAGCGTGTGGGTGTGGGGTGCTCATCAGACTTTTCGAGCAATTATGAAATCAGAATCCGACTCATTTCGCTAAGCTCCAACTGGCGCTTTCCGACCTCCACGAAATCTCTAACCCTCAGAAAAAAGAAATTTAAAAAACAAAAAAAAAAACAGTATTTTCCGACAAAAAAACTCAAAGATTAAGTTTGTTAGCGAATTACTTGATAATATTTGTCGGGAACATTTTTTTTCTAAGTAAATTGATGTTTCGCTTCTTATTGTTGTACTTTGGCTCTTTTAGAACGCAGCTAAATGTTTGCCTGCTTGGCAATGACGACTCCTGATTTCTTTTCGTGATTCCGATAAATGTCCCCTTTCAGACAGGCCATCCTAATATAATCCTATAGCTATATGTGTATCATGACACTGAACCGGCCTAAAGCCTTCAGTGCAATTCACAGTTGACTATTGAGTGCTCCGACCGGCGACTATAAAGCAGCAGCGGTGATAGCAATGGTAGCGTTGATGGCAGTTTTCAACGATGTCCATATAGCAAGCCATAATGTCGCTCCAAGTGCTCATCTTTGATTGCAAGTCGCCATTGTTTTAAAAGCTATTCCCGTTCACTCGCTATTACTCAAAATGTCTTTCCTCTGTGAGAAATCGGGCGGTGCCGGAAAGTGGAGTTCCTGAAAGCAGAAAGTAGCTTTCGTAGCAATACTATGCGGCCAAGCATTATCCTTTCAATATATGTGTACACGTATATAGATAGATATATCCAAAAGTGTGTTGACAATTTGTTTCATGTTTTTAATACGTCTTATTCTTCCGCTACTTAAGCAAACGTCGAACAAAAACTGTGTGACTTTTACTCCCTGCTACGTAGATTGATGGACCATCATTTTCATCCTTGTATATAGCTATATAAGCTATATCAAGCTTAACGAGCCGTAACATTATCGTCGGAGTTAAATATCGGGAAACAACATGGACCAATGAACAGTATCTGAAACGCAGTGTAATCAGTGATATCGTACAACACATCTGTGTTGCAGTATAGCAAACAAGTTCGCTTAAGTAAAACCGATCGCGACGACGGCTAAGTAACATGGTCATGCGAAGGGTGCAAGTAATAGGTCTGGTATGGCCCCGAGCCCAGAACTAAAAGACGCTACTAGTACGCAGGACAGTATGACGAGAGTCCTATCACTGGCCGAGCGGACGTCTACGATAACTGGAAAACACGGGCCGCAAAGCTACTATGGGTATATTTTATCAAATATTTTATTCAGTAAACACTACCCACAATAACCTGGGACTCCGTATATATAATAGATATGATAGAATTTGCAGTATCGGTTGCTAATCCATGGTACTTAGCGAATGAAAGCTTCCACGGAAGCAAAAGGTTATAGAATGGTTCCGAAATGATTGAAACATGTTTTCTGTAACTAGATAATTGAAATTACATGACAGCTGTCCGATTGCCAATAGATATATCCAATAGCAAATGTTCAACATATAAGCATATCTGCAAAGCGTGATTAGAATCTAAATAAAAACGTTAAAAATAACGAGAAAAAAACGTCTCTCGGTCTTAGGGACGTATGAAAAGCCACTACCAGCTAGGGTAATAGGTCGAAACAATAGCATCGCTTATAGACGTGCAGAGAATATTTTATAATCATATTAGTAATAATTCTCCATATTTGGCCAATCGTCAAGATCACGTGTCGGACCGTCCTAATGAAGGTCGACGAAGGCGTACGATCCGACATCAAGCGTTAACAGGATATTAAAAATGATGGATAATTTATTGACAAACACCAACCACTAACCCAAACGTACATGGAAAATATATTGCAACCGTCCGAGAACGGACGAAAAACACCATCAAGGGTAAATCTATCACTGGACGATCAGCAATGCGTACGATGCTAAAAAAAAAAAAAAAAAAAAAAAAAAAGAGAGAGAGGTTAGCTTAGATAATACACCGTCAGTTAAATATAATATTATCGAACTTTAATACGGAAATACCTACTCTGAAAGCATTTGCGGATTCTATATAGACGAGACTTCAAACAATGTAATCAAAAAATTACTTCTCTTTGAAGTCGGCGGCTCACATTGTTGCCAGCGCTCATGCAGCTTCTGAAAAGTCCATAGAAAACTTTAATGAGGTAAGCCGAAAGACGCTTAATAGTGCTTAAATTAAATAGTTCAAAAATGATAATGGCTCAAAGATTACTTCTGGAGGGGTTAGTATAAACTGGGTCGCCCGATTAAACATTAGCGTTATCCTGAGGACTCTTTAACCGCCTAGAGCTTTTGAAACTTTCGGCCTTTCGTCATTGCAAAACGAAGCTCCATTGGATTTATTGCTATGTACTATATTTGAGGGGCCCTTTAGCGAATCCAAAATGCTCAATACCGCTTGCCCTCAGTGAAAAGAAAAAAAAGATAGGTGTAGATTAACGAAAAAGTATCCTTAAAACGACTAGGTAATAGCTTCGGTCCCCAATTGAGGTTGTACTAGCTGGGAGTAATGGTTATAATGAGTAACTCTGATCGCTACATAAACAGTTTCATCGAAGTATCCGTTCTTGTTTAGACATAGCGTTAAATATAAACATACAGTTTGTACATACCTGTGCGATATATATTAAATGCACATTTTTAACTAAATGTTACAATAGAGTATGTTTAGCTCGCTGAACGAAAATTCTACTAACGACAATGACCAGCTAAACATTCGCAATAACGCTGTCATCAGCACTGGGTTATCTGAACTCTTCTACGACTAGAACCTTAATACATGTTCGGATCCAATGAAGTTACCCCCTTGAGGAGTTACGTCTCCAGCCTACGCCTCAATCTTCCGCCAAAGATGCATTTAGGCTTATTTCTAGTTCCGACATAGTCAACTAGCCCGATCTGCTTTCTAAACAAAGTCACCCTTAACGGGACATCATATCTAGCGGTTGCACGAAGCGCCACATTTGGCGGCACCCCACCAGTCAGCGATTGTCGCTTGTTGTAGTGACTCCAACCGATGTACTGCAAAAGAGGCCTGTTTTTTAGGCCTTTAGCCTTCGTAATTATTAGAGGCATAGTACTGTACTGCCGTGTGTCGTCAGTGTAGACATACAGCCTAGTGCCTTTGTAGTTCTCCTTAAATGACGTAATGAACATAAAGTCCCGTAAACTAGGTTCCATTCGTTTCGCCTCACCCTACAGCCACTAACTATAGCACAAAGGAAGGTATATATGTCAAAATCTGCGGTATCTAATCCCCAATTTGTCGACATAGGGAAAGGTGATGGCTTGTTGTAGCAGACTTCTTGTTTAACTAGTAGCAAGCGATAAGGAACGATGTTGGAATAGGAAGTTTTGGAGAAACTGCAAGGCCAAAGCAAAGAGAACTTGTGGACAGGATCGCCCAAGGCAGTTCTCGCTACCGGTGAAAGTGTACTAACATTTTTACGTATTGAATTGTATATATAGTACTGGTATATATATAATATGTTATGTATGTATATAATATTGGTATATATATGACCGGAACGTCGCGTACGCCTATCATGGGAATCTATCGAACTGTTAAAATGTTGACCGAGTGATGAATAAATATGTGTGTGCAGTCCTATTAGACGTTCTGGGCAGCCGGGGGTTCTATAGAAGTTGTCCAATTATCGATTACTGCATCACTGTGCTGGAATAACTCAATTGACGATACATATTGCAAACAGGATTATAATAAGCCCAGCGAATAAATTAGTCGAACCCCTTATGGTTCAAATTAAGTGATGATTTTTTTGATATTGCTACTATGAACTTGTAGTCAGACTGTTGGTTGTTTTTTATTGAATAACGACATAACAGTACGACAAGTTGATTCACTTTGGACAAATCGGAGTCTGGCGTATCAATATATGACCTAACGTTAAGGTTATCTCTGCAGGTCTAACGTACGTAAAAATAATTGCTATTTTCGTTTGGTTCTTCGAATGTTTATATAATTATGAGACCTACCTTGTTATCCGACAATGCCGCTCAGGTGCTTTCTGGTTACGTTAATTTAGTGTACGGCATCATACCCAAAAATACTTCCTTCGAAAACGTATGTCCTATATATCTTCCTTAACCCATATATATGTACCATTAATTCCACTAGAAATTTAGGAGGAATTTAGGAAAATTAGGAGAAAAACCTACCTTCAGCGTTACAGCCGAGGACGCTCGCTCTCTGTCGTAAAGCGTTTTGCCGGTGTATAACGGACGGCAAGTCATTGCAAGTCTATATAAACTGTATCAATACAAAATGGTTAAATGGCTGTATACAGCCAGAATAGGTGACTATTTGGCCGCCTGGATATTTTGAAGGCCCATCTTCGTTACCCCTGGAACACGATCTAGGTAGCAAGTGAGCATAAGGTCAGGGAGAGTAGCACCCGCTGAATGAGCTAGTGCCAACAGTCCATTAGGGGGTGTTCACAAAAATTTTCCTTTAAACGAATTTGAAATACTGCGAAGTAGGAGCATTGAGCAATTCAAACTGCTGCTATTAGAGGAAAAAAGACAGGCCAACGCCAGATATTTTTAGTATACTTTGAACCTAGTAGCAGTTGCTGGCAGAGTGAGCTTCCAGGCTAACGTAAATTGGATTGGGACTCCGTTTCCGTTCACTTGTAAATGCTCTGCAAGAACGAAGGAGCCAGGAAGCGCGTTGCGACTGTGTAAATATGTCTATCAAAGAAAAAATAGTGTCAGAGTACGCCTGCACAGATGTGGAGACAAAGTGGGTCTACTAAAACTGGCCTCCGACTTTGCTTGAGCCATAAACAGAATTCGAAGGAAGTCTGCCGAAAATGTCAGAGAAAATGGAGTGGTCGAGAACGCCCCTATCGTTGAGCATTATCGTAGAACAGGCTCTTCTAGGATACAGAGCGCAACTCTGTACAAAAAATACATTTATTTATACTTCGTACTGTATATGTCATATAACTCAGTGTCTGTTAGAAAGATATTGGATATTAGTTAGTGATTTTTTAATATTTATTTTATAGTGGCACAACTTATGTCCTGTCTACGTGTTGTTGATAGGACTCAAAGCTCCACCCGTTAATAACTTGTCTTGTGATCTCAACTTGTGTGTCCTATGGGACAAATCCTCTTGCCTGACGGATAACATGGATCTAGTATGAATAAAATAACTGAGGCGTTTATATTTGAAATATCGTATTTAATAATGCGGTTTGTGGGATCATTCTAGACATAAATAAGCCATTCAATTACCTTGATTGTATAACATTTTAGGATATTCGGGCCAGCTCGGTTTTGACGATACCTCTTTAAGGTGGACCGATTCTTCTGCTTCTGAGACGTCAGTTTGGCTTGTGAACGAAATGATATCACTTAGGTTGGTATATGGTAATATCAAGGGGATCAGGTGTTCCCTGAAAGACGATGAAGTTAAGTAAGGTGTCTTTAAACACTGTATACGATATTTAATCGTCTTAAAAAGAAAGGGCATCTGAAAAAGATTCTTGAGGGCCGATTTCGGTGGAGGTGACGTTGCAGGCTCGGGTTCACAGGAAGCGCGTGAAAAGACTAGCCTCCGCACGCGACCCGAAACACAGGCCAGCTGATGTCGTGACACCTGTCGCCCCCTTTCATTAACTCTTCTACTATTCACAGGAGATTCGGGTTGGTTTTGACTAATTTATTAGAAAAAATTGATGATGTGTTCTTCTAATTAATTTGATCCATTTCTACAACTTGTATTTAAGATAGAAATAACTTGATCCCGAACTAACCTTTAACGAAATTGATTAACGTGCTTATTTGATCCGAAAGTGGGGTGTAAAAATGCAACGATAAACACCTTTGCGTAGCATCGGGTTCTGCGACTTAAATCTAATCTGAAGATAAATTAATCCTTAATTGATCATTTCCCTGCTGCGTGTGCTTATGCAATATCGCTATTTTTGTACTAATAAAATCAATAAATTGGCGAATGGGCCGCCAAACGAAAAACCATAGATGAGATGGTCGTGAAGAAGAGATTATGCTGTGAAGGTTGACATCGGTACGAATCATTTAAGGAAATCGAGCTTCACCTCTCGTATTATCAAATGCTGCTCTAACAGTCTGTAAGCAACTGAAGCCAGGATATGTTAAATCACTGACGATTGAGGGACGGCGAAGCAGCGATTGACACGAATCGCGGACAAATGGTCCATGCAGAACAATTCGAGATAGTGCCATGGACAGATTAATTAAGCTCGTTCCGATTTTAGTGTAATTTAACGAGCAATTTCTACGTTGTTATCCTCCGAGATTGTACATTTTTCAACCTCACAATCGGTTTATCTGTCTCCAGAAGGAAAGACACGTCTTAAGACCTAATTCATTTCGTGTTCAATTAAAATGCTCATCCGTTAATACCGTGACCTATATGGGCCCAGCTGCGTTCTGGCCACATGTTACAATAGCATTAGATAATCCGTTTGTATAAAATTGAGGTATGGCCCAAAAGAACTCGAACCCTTAAAGAACCCAAAAGAACGCTTTGCCTGCATGGCAGATGCACTGGTGTTGACTCGCAAACGTATGCAAAAGTGACTGCTATTTCATAGGTAGTAGGACAGGATGGTGCCGCTAGCTTTATAATTATTGTTAAGGTTCAAATACGACTTCAGATAGGTGTCGGTCGTTCACTAGTTTACGAGAGCGGATTCTAGTCTAGATGTAGTCCTATGCTGGAAATTAATAAAATATCGTTGCTTTCTTTTCCTATTGATGCAATGGCCACGATGCTTTCCAGATCTTTTTCCATTTCGACGACTAGAGATGTAACGTCACCATGCCCTTATTTAGGAGTATTCATTCTGGAGCCCGTGCCTCGCAGAAAGCTCGATTCGCATGAAACTATCATTAGGAAGCTGGTTTGACCCCGGACCAACGAGCGCCGATTTCGACCTAAATAGAAATACCGATAAAGCTTTTCTAGATAACGTGATACCAAAGTAAGCTTTCTGTCTGAAATCTATCATCTTCATGTGTAATAAATGCCCTCTATGTACTGCTTGCGATGTGTGAGATATTATGAAACGGTCAATTTTTTGAATTATCTGTATTTTGTAACGGTCACATTGTGTCCCAAGAGCAAATTTATCGATTTTAGTAGCTACAACGTCAAAAATTGGCATTGTAATTTTTTTCCTTATTAGCACAAAAATCACTAGAGTAATAGCACAGTATTAGTGGAAGCGTAAATGAATGCTTATTTCATGTATGGCATACATCTGTTATCTGTGCTTTAATCTCATTAGTGCGTTTGTACAGCCGTTATAAACATATCAGGATTGTTCGTTGCTAATTGATGCTTATTAATCTACATACGTAGCCTACCTAGTTTGACATCATATATTCTAAAATTATTTTATTAAATAGTTTGTTACGCATCCGCAGGGCGTTAATATTATACAGACCCATGTCGTCCGTTTTTTTCAGAACGTTATAACTAAAATGTGGACGCATCATTTCAAAAGCCAGCGCAACGTATGTACCCGATGCATAAATGTCCTATTGTCTACCTGAGATTCGCTTTGCCAAGCGCCTTAATTTTGAAATTGCCGCTTCCTTCTTATTCCAGGTACCACTGTTTCGCCATCACATCCTTGACTGCCGCTCGCTGCAGGCATTATCACGATACTATCTTGCCTCGTCTGACAGTCATACAACCCGTTTGACCATCTACTATACGGATCATCGGAAAAGCAATTGCATGGTTTGAAAAATGCGAAGGTTCTTAGAAGGGCCGCTTAAAATTCATGGGCTTTGAGCAGCATCGTGTGCTTGGTTCCCCCAGGGATTGGTGTTATTCTTGATTCGGGTTCAATCCATACCAAAGCCTACGCGCACAAATGCAAAGACACGTAAAGGTGAAACAATAAGAAATACGAACATCGCCACTGGAGCAGGCGAGACAGAAACGTTTTTCTTCAAAACAAAATAGGCTGTGACTGATAAAGGAAGGACGGCCTGCTTACCGTGGGTTTGGCTAGGGGCATACAGCCGATCCTTCCGTTAAAAATGGATACTATAAGCAGCGATTACTAGTTACCAGTCAATGAATCGTTGAGATAAACGTTCAATTGCGTTCTCGTATTTTACGCCCGCTACTCAAGCTGTTCGGCATTCATTCAGACGGCTAGCTCCTTCCAGCCTGAAACTTAGATTACCGCACGTGTCGAAGTTCAGCACGCAGACACACTAGCCCCTAGATTTATAGCACAGGGGCTGTTCGAGCGTTCACTTGAGACTATTATTATCATGAACTAACTGTTATTAGAAAAACGGAAAGGCTATAACTAGGAAATTTCTATTTTCTCATATTTCTTTACAACATAAGTGGCTTCATAGGTTCATAATCCCTTATCATACCGTTACACCGCTGTACCTCTAATATTGTCGTGCTTCTTCCGCAAAACTCGTCCCAAATCAATCTCTAAGCGTCATTGAAGATCTGTCTACCTCGTTTGAGATGCTTCTTATTAGTTACAAACACGATTCCGCATTTCGTCGACGTCCTCCTATTGGCATACTGGACACCATTAGTTTTCAATCTTATTACTAAAAAATAATGTCATTTCATCCCATATCGAGAAGAAACGCCAGTCGGCCCAGACATAGTTTCGACGAGGAGCTATGCTGCAATTCGTAGCACAGCGTCCCTTAATGTCCGTCGCCGCCTAGTAACATACAAACCTGCGCATATCCTATCGGTCTAATTCGCAAGAGCTGATCGCAAAGAAGCATTTGTCTCGGGCTTTGGCAGGAAATGTAGCATTTTTTATTTGTCGTAATACTCAGGGTAGCTGAGATCTCAGATCTTGCAACTCGGTCCTGAACATTTAGACTATTGGCGTACACAGTGTTGCCATTATGACTGTAACACGAAAATGGCTCCCGTTCGATGCTGCCACCTTTGTTTGTTTGCAAATTTGTTCCATTACGAGCTAAGCAGACACGTCGTCCAATACTACAGGGTACTCTCTTTGCGCTTTAAACGCGTATCCTTTCGAGGTCAGCAGAAGCTAGTAGCCGAGGCAAATACTAATATACATTTTGCAGTCTTACGTAAACCTACGTCCCCGTACGCTCGCGAACGGTTCTTGAATGCAATCTGCATTCAAAATGACGTTTCATGGTGCTTATCCGCCGTACCTATAAACAAAGGAAAAAGACGCGCACGTTTATTATTTTTCAGAGCCATCTGAATATTGTATATAAAATCTAAGCAACCCAACGCGTCGGCTTATCACTGCTTTAAAAGACCATTCTGTGCCTGCTGCTGCTGCTGCATACGATTGAAAATGAAAATATTTTATTTGAAAAATGGTTTCCCTAGCGTATGCTAAACATTTCTATCGCATAGGGGACAATAGCGAGTTGAACGCGCCTGACTACTGCTTCCTCGCTGCCTGGAGCGATCAATAACAACGTTGACTTTTCATGCCGAGAATGAAAAGCTGGGAAAATATCAGGTTTTTCCAAACGTGGTCATCGCATCCTGACTCCCTATCCTTTCCTTTTCCGTTTCTCTCTCTCTCTCTCCCCCTCTCTCCCTCTCTCCCCTCTCTCTCTCTCTCTATATATATATATATACATATACATACGACGATGAATTAGATTTGAATGTTAGTAGTAGTAGTCGGAACGAAGTGTATCAGTAAGCCAGATTTGTAAAAGCCTGCTAAAAATTCAACTATACATGAATGAAGCTAATGTTATCAAAAGTTATTTTCTGATTAAGTCTAATGTTAACAATCGCAAGCCTAAAACTGGCAGGAAGTTGGTTGAGAAAAGCTTTACAATGCATTACCGCGTTGTGATGTGGACTCTCTAGAGAAATCACGATGTTATGAGGTCAGAACTTTAAGCTCTAAATCTGTATAGCTTTGAAGTTGCGCACGTCAAGGATATATAAATATTTACTATCCAGGAGTTAGGCTCCATTTTGGGTTGATATTCTCGAAAAAAATTTCGTTATAGGATGCAAGGACGTCGAGAGTAGTATAAGCTTATTCAACATAGAATAAGTTGCGATATAAGTTTATTTGGCCACTGCGAAGATATTATTCCAAAATAGAATTGACTTCAATACCGGGTAAGTACAGCCTGTACATAAAAATACGTATTTACATAACGATCTTTGTCTAAAACTAGCTATTTCTCAAACCCTTGCAACGACACTGTCAGACAGTTTATAATTATATTATTATAAAAGTACCAACGGTCATAATGAAAGTCTGTAGTTATTATTGATAGCCAACTTTTTCGGCGATGGCTCTCTCAACTTGTGGGCGCGCCATGTTCATACTCTGTGCGTGTCCGTTAATACACATTGTGTCAATAGAACAATGTTTCTATCTTCGTTTATTTATTTTCATACAGGAAATCGATCTTGCGGATGTTTGGCTCAACACGTATCGAGTACATCGAGTACTGAATAGCTACCGTCACTCGGTGAATATTTGTGGTTACATCTGGTCATTGTCACGGAAACTTTGCTAATTTAAATGAAGATCTGATTAGTAATAGTCTACTGCGCGAAACTGAAGAATTTGGAGTAATCTATTTCTCGTACGACTGGGCTTCTGTTTAACTGATAACGCTGTTTTACAACAGTTTTTAAGAAGGACTTCTGTTTATTTCTTATTTATTTCAGTAAAACTTTTTTGCTCCATATTGAACAGATATACATAACTCTATAGTGTTGTCAACTACTGTAGGCATTGTCTTTTTCAAAATTGTTTTTGAATTTTTTTAAATAAAAAATGAATTTTCACGCTAAGTCCACCCATTCACACAACCGCTGCAGTCATTCTCAAGACTGATATACATTCAGGACTGATTTGGGTTCAGCGTACCACCTCTTGCTAGCTTATGTCAGCGATTCGCAGGCATTATTCCCTCCTCCGATCATGCCGTTGCGATATCCACTTAGGAGAATTCCTAGCCAGCATTTGAGCTTTGCGTTTAGTTTCTATAGAGATTTTTCAGTGAGATAATGATGTCTTCACTACGCTGCCATTCTAGTAGCATCTGGCAGTAAACAGCGACAATGAAACGTGCTTCGCGCTTTCTAGGACACAGCAACAGGTTGTTCAGTCGACAAGGGTCACCACCCTTTGAACATTGCTGCGTCCGCTACTTCACCGGCTACTGATTACCCCGGCTTTTTTCTCCGCCTTAGTCCCTTTGAGCCTATTAGTTCTTATACTGAAAACTCTTCTCGAACATAAGGAGTGAAGGCGGCAACACGAATTTTATCCTGTTCAATATCTGCACTCCAAAGCTGTACTGGTCTAATGGCCGGCTTCGCCTATTTTTTATTCCACGTTTTCCCATCTAGAAGTACAGCCCCCATTGTGAAGGAGGATAAAACCATTTATGTTCGTGGAACTTCCTAGCGGAGGGTAGACCTGTCCCGCAGAAGCCAGCAGTGATACGAAACCTCTCAAGGTCCTGAGAGAAGAGGTCTTGCAGCGGACGAGTTGCGCCTAGCCCGTCGTGTACGTACCAGCTATGACCGGGGGACTTCTATTAAGTGCTTTGATCAGTGTTTAGAGGCTGTTAAGATTTGGCCAACCTGGCCAAAGGGCATCGTCAAAAGATTAACTTAATGATGACGACTATAGCTTTCCCCAGAGCGTTAAAGACATCGTGCTCTAATGCACACCACCCAACGTTGTCGCCAGAGACTAATAAGGATAGCTAAAACGGCCTAAATGTTCAGACGAAATCAGGGAAGAGGACATCAGTACTAAAATAGACCTTTTATAATATGTCGTTATCTGGTAAGAAAAAAGTTTCCACAGCGTCAAGTCAAATTTTTAGTGGGTATTTTAAGGATTCTCAAGTCCTTAGATGATACTGCTACTGATCATGTAGGTTGTTTGCTGGATGCGTTTTTCTTGTTCAAATACTGAGTTTTTTTTTTTTTTTTGAAAATCAGGAATAAACATATGTAACCTTATAGATCCCCTACTACGAAAGCTACCTAAACAGTTGCAGCTGCATAAATCTGGGACAGTTCTAAAGGCATTCTTTCATACATTTTTGGAAGCGTATTTACTAAAATATTGTGGTTAATTCCCCATTCAGGACCGATAAATCTGTACACACTTATGTTCCTTTTAGGACTACCGATCAGGATATGCAAGTGGACGACTGCACTTGCAGATCTCGGAGACAAACGTGGAGGAGACCACGTTATGTTATAGGTGATAGATAAAAAATTTCGCATTTTCAATATCTATTATACCAGGTATGTATCCCCACACATCCATCGCACTAACCGTAATTCTACAGCTCCGCAGCTAATATTAACAAACAAACAAATTCTCAAAACAAATCTACCTTTCGACATTGTCAAACACTGACCGCTTATAATTTCGTTATCTGTTTCGTATAGTTTAAAATCGATAAAGTGTGTTTTGTACAAACAGCAAAATACAGTCTTCCCTGTACCCACCTGTACTAACACTCCAATACCTTTCCGATCAAGTTAATGATGTCAGACGTTTGGTTAGCGTCGGCGTATAATGTGAAGGATGTCAGGCATTCGCAAACCGAACAGGTCTGGGCCGACGCGCTAAGCATAGTAATGGGCACTTCTATATGCTGACCATAGAGAGAATTCAACCCCTTCAATAGTGCATTCCCAGGGGTGAAACAAGCACCAGTTATAGGTTCTTCCATATAAGTTGGCCTTGCTGGTTCTATGAAATGAAATATTGCAGACCTATCAATCTAATCATGCTCTACTAACGTACGTAAATACCTATCAATCTAATTGAGTTGGAATAGAAACTGCTTAGTTATTATAAAAAAAAAATTGTTAATTTTCCAGCCATTGCTATATTCTTAAATAACATCACATCTTTAACATGGGGCTATCATCGGCAGTTTGCCCATTATACCACATACTATATTTTACGCATCAGTGCTTTAACTCATCAATTCGTATCGAGTCTGTGTCAGTTTGTGAGGCATATTAAAACGAAGAGGATGGATAAGCAAAATCAGGTTGTGCGTATATATATAAGCTGATAACAAAATATAAAATAATAATAGTGTATGAATAAAAACCTGTTTATAGTTATATAAACACAGACCGAGAGGCTGTGAAACACGCCTGGCCTATTTGAACGGACGCAGCGTAACGGCAGTCACAAAGACTACTTAACGATAGCGGTGGTCGATTTGTAGGCAGTATGAACGCGTTAGCTTCCAATACGGGTCGCGGGGGAAATTATAGGGGAAGGTGGATGGAAAATTGGACAGGTACAGGAAGGACTTTTGGAACTTACGCAAGTAATGGCACCTGAGTAAACCAGATGTATGTAATTCGATGTTTAATTAGAGACGTTAATGGCTAAAGTCAAGCACAGGTCTTAACTAAGGAACTGTAATATACATCGCGACAGATATCGTGATCAGGACTATAGTCACGTCAGTAGGTAGAGAAGGTACATAAATGAGTCTAATAACGAGGCAATAAGAACAATGAACTCGGATAACCCAACCATGTAATGTCTTATACTTGCTATCTATGCCTACTCGTTTATTAATTCCAACTTTACTCCATGTCAGGAAAATGCTATTTGAAAAATATAATATAATTATAATAGCAGTTTGTATCTAGCACACGGAGGCGACTGCCGGAGCAGGATCGCTGGGTAAACGGTTGGGGCTCGTTGTAATGTGAGTTGATGCCGCGTCGAAGCCACTGCAGGCGTTTCGTTGCTTCGCAGACCTCATTGCAGGACGCTGTAGCAGTATAATATATATGCGCCTATTTGCAGTGATAACAGTAGTTCTGCCGAGCCCGTTACCTCGGGTGCCTTGTTTCCCATTGCTCTAGTGGCGCTAGTAGGACCTGGTAGTAGTTGTTACTTTTACGTTTTCCATCCTCAGTTCTGCGGTTCACTTGCCCGCCATCGCTTCGCAGCGTCTAGTAATCACGTGTCACTAAGGCAGACGTCCTGCTAGGGGTATACTTAGGTAAATGCTCTGGCTCCGCGATGCTCGTGAGTGGCTGCGTGAAGTGCAACGAGCGAGCAAAACCAAATGATGCAGCCACTACTGGCTTAAACTCTGAGATTCAGTAGGGGGCCGCTGTACTATGATTCTATATTCACAGCGTTTACAAGCCTCGAGATCCAGCAGCTTGAATTGGCTTGCCCACAATTTCACTCTTATTGTTGTTGTTGTTGTCATCGCCTCCTGCTGGGAATTAGCAATGCACGCAAACATAGACAAAATACAGCCAGGCACCGTACTGATTGCGTTTCGTTCGCAAACGCACGATGACCGGAAAAAAAATTGGGTTATTGAGGCTGTCGATCGCCCCATTATGCTAGGATGCATTGGAACAGTCGTTGCCATATTTGGTGAAGGTAGAAGGAAAGCGAGTGCGAGACATCAACATGGAGTCGAAGAATGCAGCCACAGCTGCCTCTAATACTACTAATGTGGCGGACTCGTACAGATATGCCAGTACCTAGCCGATTACGATCACGTACTCATCTGCTCTCATAACTCTACTCGAGTCGGGTGGCACAATTGGCAAAGGAAAGCAAATGGGTTCCCAAAGAGCAACGAAGACCGCAGCTGAAGCTGTTGACTTTACGTCACATACAACGCTGTCGTGGCTCCGTGAGAAGGATAATGCACACAGAAAAAACCATTTCCTACCGCCAACAGCGGGGGCAGCCAGCCGAAGGGAATCGAAACCACTTGACTACAGGATATAGACTGTGCACATACTCTAAACGAGTATACATGGCTAGTCTTTTGTTCGTTCTGTTTTCAGACGACCCTTGCTGATCTAAAACCTGCTATACAAAGAACGAATCAGAACTCCAATTAAGTTAGAGTAAATAGCAGCCCTGGTGCTAGTAACTATATAGCTGAATATACGAGCTGTTAGTGTATATGTAATACGAAATTGACCAGGTTTGGAATGGCAGATGGTACTATCCGGCTAGGTATATCTATCTAATAGACATCGTGGAATATAATATGAATATTTATTATGTTATGATTAAGTGGATCATTATTTTGAATGCTGTTCGACTATATATTAAAACTATAATGTCCGATACGTTCGTTCGGGCCTGATGTGCGTATGTTTGTAATTTGTGTTTGTAAGCAGCGTATAAACAATGATTGATAATCACTGTTATAATAGGACACGTTATGAATACATGCGTGTCTCAGGGAAAGAATTCGATTTTAAGTAGCTGTGATGATCCGTTCTCCTTAGGTGCTGATACGGTGCTTTGAGTTGCCGATTGTGCAGTCTTCACTAACATATAAATGACTCCAACTCTGTACACTATAACAATTTACATCATCCAACAAATGTACCGTTAGCGTTTTTTTCTATTCTCTTTTTTTGGGTCTTTATATATATATATATATATATGTATACTTATAGAAATATTTCATCGTCAAAATAGTTTGGGTATAGCTTCGCATAGATTAAAATGTTCCACATCGAAATCTATTTTAGGCCTAGATAGTAGGTTAACGATCGATGCTGTTTGCCATCGAAGGGCCTTCATTGAGCATCAATTTTCAGTACTGATAAGCTGCCACGCAGTACGACTGTGATTGCCATGTCCAAAGTAACTTTTTTGGATTCTTCAAAGGTTCTTTATATATGTCCTAGCACTAAACAACGCAGTAGCCTTTCAAGTAAACTTGCTGTTGGGCTCTACTATACAATCTGCTGACCTGGGCACCGGCCACGGTTGCCTTAAAGACCTTGGCTTTATTTATTAAGCGCCCCGCCGTTTTCTTCAGCCGTGCTCTACATGCGGAAACTTTATCACAGACATGCACTCTGTGAAAGGTCTAAGGGACCGAAACTTGAAAGGTTCATAACCCGCTTGTCAAGTCTATGATTCTCCCTTTTTTTTTTCATAAGCCCGCCTTCTCTGTTACTTCTTGGAGTGATCTGTAGTGCGCCGTTTCGGATAACAAGAAGGACAGCAAAAGTAGAGGCAATTAACCAAACTCTGAATGAGGTTAACTGCATAATTATTCATCCGCCTTAAAGGTGCGGCCTGCTTCATCGTTATGGCGTTGGTTAGAGTTCTTGACAAAACCGTTTGCATAGACATATCTCCGTTTGACCCTTTTATTCCGAGCAAGCCAAAGTACATGTCTCGAGTTTTACATTTACTACTGCTGTTACGCACTGTTTCGAAGTCCTAGCAGCTTCCAGGACGAAACGAAATGTAGTACATCCAGTTTAGAACTTAGGCCATTTTTTGCATCCTAAAGCTTTATCTACAAACGCCTTAGTATAACGCTATTACGCTGTTTATCGAGAGCCTAGCAAATAAGAAATGAACATAGAATGCTTTAGAACGTTTAACTTTTTCTATCTACCATTTGTATTTCATTGTCGAAAGAGTCGATATTTCGACAGCGATCAGACAAATCAGTAGGTCGAAAGATTCAGACGCTGTTGCGATATCCGGTTGTGTTATTATTCCTTTAAGAGTTACAAATATTATAATGATAGATACTATAACTTTACAATCAGTTTATAAAGAAGTTACAAGCCGTTGTATCAGTGCTTCGTGCCAGTTGTAAGTATGCTTTATAAGTGAATTAAAACCATCCACGGATAACGGTCCAATGTGAACACAATTGAATTGGCCGTGAAACGTGGTCACACGGGCTATAGGGCTTGATTGTATTGAAGCATTTCGAAGCCAGTTGTATGCCGAAGGTTACGATAAGCCTGGCAGCCATATTTAAGTTCGTCGTGTTTACTGGCAGTCATTGGCAATCGCGGATCTCTTCAGAAACGCTACGCGACGTTAAAAAAAGAAGCCTTAATTTCTTTAGTCATGCGTCCCGATATTCTATTTGAAGAAATGGTATGTCCTGCTTGGACCTATCGCCTATCGCCGATGATTTATGTTACTGATTCGTGGGTCCTCCAAAGCTGGGGATGGGTGAAAAGCGAAAAATTATTACTTTATACCTTGACGAATGAAGTAAATTAGAATAGCGGCAAATGTAAATACAACATGTGACACAACAAGTTAACTCTCTATCCAAAGGATGTCTATTTAATCACATTAAGCCTTTATTATATCTATGCAGTATTTACAATATTCTTCTCTGTCTTCACGCCCATGAAAATGGGCAACTTCAAACATCAATGTATCGAAGATTGCTAAACTGATGGAAAACGACAATTCTATTGGTGCATCGAAGAGCGTCAATGTAGGTCCCACCTGTAGGCAAAAGTTTGATCCGGATGCTATATGACACTTGACCTCCATGGTAGATTATGTAACTTTTTGAAGGCTATAGGGTTATATAGCTTTTTTGACACTGTATAGATGACTGTACATTTAAAATACAACATTGCCAACAGCTGAAAAGCACAGAAACGTGAAAGACCGTTGTTTACGTTTAAGAAGCCATAGCAGAAACTTGGACATTTTGATAGGTATTAGACTGAGCGCTAATACATATCGATCTTAGCACATCGATAATATAGTAAAAAGAGCTTGATTTTCAACGTTAAATCTCAACTCGATTAAAAAAATCTGCTGTAGAACCTTATGTTTGCGGCACTGTGGAGCTCAACGATCCAGCCCGGGTTTCTGTGATGGCAAATAGATTCGTTTCCATAAATGCCGTATACGCTTATCGAACGATGACATCCAGTGTACCATTTTTCTTTTTGGCTAAATGCGTAACGATGCTTTTTGTTGTGCTGACTGTGAAATTTATCACATTTTGACATACCAGATACTTCCACTGACCCTCAATAATGAGTCGTCGCAATTCATTTCCGAACACTAAATGGTTCAAAAGGAAGGTTATTGGCCATCTCGAGCTCTCGCTATTTCAACTTGTTCCCATGGGGTCACCTGTGATGTTACAGAGCTTCGAAAACCCCCCCAGCCAAAGTTGTTGTCGTCGCCAAAATTTGTGGGCCCACGCGACATCTCGTAATTGACCCAGTGGACTCACAGTATGGTCACACAGATTTGTCATACGGACCGTTAAATGGGTCCGCAGAAGGTTAGCAGCTCCGAGTGCTCTGTTAATTTGTCTGCATCTCTAGACGAAACGTAAAGCGGTGACTTATATACCGGCATTGCAAGAGTGACGCTCTAGCTAGATTCTACGGTAGCGAATCTACGGAAAACGGTTATCTAGACAGCTCAGCATTTGGATGAAACTCATCAATCAACGAAAGCAGGAAACATTTATATGCAGCTTATAAGCTAAGTTATTGTTATTATTTTGCGTTTTAAGTTTTATGCGTTTTGGTATCATTGTATAAGAACTCTCAATCGATATAAGTCAGATTACTTGCACGTATTGACTGTTGCGAGACTAACTTGTCTATGGACCAGCTAATGGATCGCCAATTTAGTATCGAGGCGTTTATATCGATCACTATATATTGGCGAAAAGTCGGCTAAGAAGGAAGAACTAACTAAATAGGAAACAGAAACAAACAAAAAACCTTACTCCTACTAATCTCACAAAACGTAACACTTATTCAAAATATAACTTTAGTTCAGCGTCCGCGAACCAAAATATTGCACGCATAGCCTGTGACCTCCTTTAATCGTCTTATGAGCTGTTCGACCGGAAATTAAGGCCGACAAAACGCTGGTTTGATATTTGTGAAATTAGGCTGGCGGCTTCGCAAACCTGCCGGATCTCAATCGAGTTGACGCTAAATATTTCTGTCCACTGATGAATTATAATTATGATATTGTTTTCGGGCAGCTTCAAGGTTTAAAAGATACAATCACAACAGATGGGGTTTATTGCAAAGGGAAGTAAGTTGGCTCGTGGCAACTTGCTTTATCCTAGGTCGTTATCGTTTGTCGTAAGAACTATGTGCCGGTAAGTTGAGGTCTTGGGTTGTTCAATTCACATCCAAACTACTAACAAACGTAGTCTTATACTTGCAGATTATTATTAGTTAGAGACGTTAGCAAACACACGTCTCCGTCACATACCTCAAGGTCAAAGTAGCAAAGTCTGTTGGGAATTGTCTCCAGGTGTTATGGTTGCCCTTGTGATACAGTGTGATCAAATACAAAATTGAAACACGACATATAAAATCAGGAAATCTTCTTAATGATGGCCACACAATAAGTAGACATACCGACAGGTTAATCTAATGAACGTTACGCTGCATTAAATTTCATTTTAGTGCTAATTAGTCCCCTGTCAATGATTTACCTCATGAATTCGTTCTGCAAAATTACAGTATGGCGTGCAAGTACTTTATGATGAGTACTCTATTGAGTATGTTTAATGAAGTGATTTGATGTCTGCTATTTCATGTCTTAGATAGAAATATACACACGACCAACGAAACATTCTACCATTGTTAAACTTAATGTTGTATCTTTGAAACGTATCTTAATGTCCATCAACCACAGTGTTCAGAGCGTCCTGCCAAAGCTATGCTGATCATCTGACTCTACCAGACTGGAAATTCAATGCCCTCATGGCAATTATGCGTACCCTATTATATATTTTTACGCCTATCAAAAGGACACTTTCATCGATCACTGCGCAATCTTGGCAGCAATATCCTATGGCCGATATACATTTAAATTTATAATTACTAGTAATCATCTTATTCGTAGATCAATACACTTTGGTGACATTTAGGAAGGTTATAAAGGTAGATTATCGATTACAAGGATTTTCAGCAGGTATTACGTACGGACCTAGTATGAAAATTATAGGAAAAGATTATCGTAAATAATCTGTGAGTAACAGAAGCTCTAGGATATCATTACATAGGGCACATATGTTTTCTACCTGCACTGATTGCTCCTTGTAACCTGCGGATTAGAACAGCCATCTCGACCGAAAAAATCCATCTGCAATAAGGTATGCCAGTCATTTTGACGCAGACGAACATGCAGTACTCGGCTGCCAACAGTTCCTGTGACTTAGTTAAGGTTGCAAGTTTTTTCTCCAAAAGAGAAGCCATATGATGCCCCACCAAAATAAGCATATCTCACATGAAATTATACATTCAAGCGCCATGAACATTATGCCACACTCTAGCTATAAAATAATATACCTCAATTGCTGTCGATCGTGCTATGGATAATCGACTATTTGCGCGAGCGACTTCAACCCTGATAAATCTCAGTTGTGGTAAACAATAAATCCATTAGGTTGGTTCTATATTAAACACTATCAAATTTAAGTAATTTTTTGTTTGTCGCTATTTCAGAAATGTTTCACGCTAGTCAAAGGAGTCGTCTTGTCCAGCAAAACGTATTCCTCTAAATTCAGCCTTTGTATTAACCTAATGAGACACGTGGCGCCATCTACCCGTCATAGGTAAAACCTTGCCTATCCAAAGCTCAACATCAGCGCGGAAGCTTGTATTTATACAGATTTAATTTAGTTTCCCAAGCGATGAAAATTATTTTTTTTCTTGACATGCTGAATTGAGCATAACGCACTACATTTTTCTACAGCAGCTGTAATTATGTAGACGTTAGAAATATGCCAAACATAAAGCGGCACAGTCTGTCCATTGGTCCATCCAGATAGCATTTGTATGATTTCGGTCGCTGGGAATCGTCTCGTTGTTGTGAGTACTTCGTTCTCTAGCGAATAACAATGAAAATTGACATTACAAGCCGTAACCATTGAATAAGCTCTTGGCTGCGCGCCCCAGATTCTTTACATTTATTTATCCTCGTTTTCGCGTACCCTTCTTACTCAGCTGTTATCAGAGTGCTAACTAACAAATCTATTGGTATACATCCCATATATATTTCTATAGCCGTTCAGTCACTAAAAAAAGGTAAGAGGCCATTTGGAGGCGAGTTCATACTGGCCTCTACTGAGTCGCTTCTCCGGCCTGTGCTTACCATAAGTAAAATACGTTCTCTGCCTCTCTCTCTCTCTCTCTCTCTCTCTCTCTCTCTCTCTCTCTCTCTCTCCTCTCTCTCCTCTCTCTCTCTCTCTCTCTCTCTCTCTCTCTGGCTGCGTTTTCTATATCTTGCCCGTAGAAAGATGTTTTGCGATTGGATATATCCTTTATTGTAATAAGTTGCATCTCTCCTGCCACGTTAGCGGACGTAAAAGGAAGACTGATTACTAGGAGACTTTTGCCTTACTATATCTATATATGGTACGACAAATAAATTGGAATGCCTTGTTTCTAATAAGTACAGTAAATAAAGACAAATCTCTCAAGGAAATTTTGCATGTTTTAGAAGTATTATTTCTGACGGTTACGTTTATTCAATACAACACCTCGACCTAAACTATCAACTAGTAAGTTTCAAAACGGTCTCTTTCTCTTTATCTGCAAATAAGGTTAGGTGTAAAGTGCCGGTACACACAAAAACTTGAAACAGAATTAAATTCTGGATTGATAGTGAAAATTCAAGCTCCCAAAAAAAGTTAGGCTGAAAAGTTAGGACGATGCAGAACAGTTCAATAGGTCTAACCTTTCGAGCTTTATCTTAGCGATATAGAAATTGGGAACTGCTGTTCACCTCTTTAAAGACCTGCTAAATTCTGTATAAAGAATAGCTTTTTGAGCCAGGTTGACTTCCGAGCCCTCTAGGTATGAACTCTATCGGGAAAATGTTGAGAATGACGTAGTGTTTTTCATGATGATGAGTTTGCCGTTTTGTCTCGAAAGGTCTATCTTTCTGCTTGTAGCAACAGTAGCGGATGATCGTATGTCCATCAAAGTCTGTCCAAATTTGAGAGTTTCTACCAGGTGGCTCATTCAACACGTTCTTATTTATTTTAAAATAATCGACTCACTCTGCATACATCATACATAAACTGTGCACGAAGTGAACTTAAGCTTACGGATGTCGGTTGAATACGTTTTCTCTGTAGCAAATTTTCCAGCAGCTTCGGGCCCAGGCCTCAATGCTGTTTATAGAATCATAATCACTTCGTCATTACTTTTCGCGCTTCGTGTCATTGACACCCCGTTCTACGATGCCCCCGGTGTGATCCTACGAACCACATAAGAAATGCAATGACTCACTCGACCGGGGTCGGCATTGTTATTTACTGCTAGCGATAAACGGCCAATCAGAGATAACCAGCCGAAACACCCGTTTTAACCGAAATGTTTGTTTATCTTGTTTTTCCAGTCAGTTGATCCTCCACTTGACGCTGTTTAGCTGACTTTGGATAGTTTGTCTTACATCTAGGACTATCGGATACGTCCAGATATGTCAAACAAGCCCCTATGAACCAAACATTACATGTATGCCCCTCAGAATAGTTTGTCTGAGGTCAAGTAAAAACGGTTCTAGTATTAGTTGTAAACAAAAAAGAGAACGCTGTTATTGGGAGTTCATCACTAGCCGTTAGTTACTGACCGTTTTCTTCGCATAAACAGTTACGACAACCTTTCCGATCAATGCAATTATCGACGGCGTGGCGATTTGTATGGAGAATTTTTTCCTAGAGCTAAGATGGTTCATGCGGATCACTGGAGCTTGAACGATTTATTGTTTCCAATCAAGGTGTTCTAGATAAGCTTTCCAATTAAAATAAAATCGCTAGTTTGAATGTGGGAACTGCCACGAATAGAGGATGGTCCATCGATGTTTTGTGGTTTTCCCATTCTGGACTTGCGGTAGCTTCGTCTAATTTGTGTGAAGGAATAGTGACGCATTATTGACAAAATTTTACTGGGGCTGTAATGAAGGCTGGCACACTCTGGTGCAATAATTCCCAGTGAAGCTCATGGTCGTTCTCGCAAGAATTCAAAGACCATTTGATAAAATGGTGAGCGATTTGTAATCAGTTGCAAGCCTTCACGCTCACCTCCTCCACAGTATGCCTATAAGACATAATTGAACAACTTCATTATTAAATAGAGCATTCGAAATAACTTCAAACTTCTGTTTGGTCCATGTAGTGATGAAGTCATATTTGATTTGAAGTTACTATAAAGAAATAGTTAAAAAAACCGTAAAAAGAAACTTAGGAGAACAGTGTGCTGCCTAACTAATTTATCCGCGCGGAACAGTAGTTTACATCAAAGCGGGAACACTAAGGACTGTCTAAAAAAACAACCTGCCTTTCGTAGGAAGCCCAAAGAGGTGACGGTCGGTGCTGTTAGCAGATCATAAGAATACACAGAAGACCTCCTGAGCAGTTCGAAAAGTGCGTGTGCAGGTCGCGTCTGTCGAAAAGGACAAACGAAATCACTCGGCAGCTAACAGCCATGTAAAAATATAGGCCTGTGTCATGGCTCGTTGAATTTAACAGTTCTTCAATTCGGTCAAGGTGTATCTTTCTTACCATTATAAACAAGAACTAATATTGATGTTAAATGCCGTATCGTACCCGAGAAAGTCCAATTTTGTTCCCTACCGTCATTCGTTGTGTTTACTGTTCGAGGTCGTATTTATAAGAAAAACAAAAAAAAAACCTTATAAAACTAGCGGCACGCTCATTTTTTTCGAAGTTGCAGAGGAGGAATACGATCCTACATGCTCACATGTCAAACAATAAAACCTATTTCTCACGTTTAACTATTGTAATTGAGTTCTAGTATTTAATATTTCAAGCACACCTCTATGTTGAACCTTGTAGGTACATCAAGTTCTTTAATACCCAACCACTATGTATGCAATGTTAATTTCGCAGATAATCCACTCCGGAAACTCACAGTTGCACATGTAGACAGACAGAGTTCTTTAAACACATTTTACATTAACGTACTTATGCGAGAAAGGTAGTATGGTGGATAGCGGTGTAGCATGATGTAGTGAGTGAAACGCGGTTGGCTGTTACGAAGGCAGAGGAACGGCTATCAAAACCATCTACGTTTGTTTGACAGATTATTTCCTGCTCGCTTATATGCGAAACAGACCAAGTATCCCAGGTTATACCTTTACAAGCCGTCTTCAAGATGGTCATCATTACATACGACACAGACGTAATATCCATCGTCCGTCGCCTTCTTTAGCGAATCAGCCATTGCTTTGGCAAAAGCTTCAAACATTGTAAATGCTCCAGCTACAAGGATACGAAAAGTTTCATGGTGTCATACGACGTATTTGAGTTTTAAGTTGATGATCCTTGATCGCCCGTAATATGCCACTATTCTCATGAAACTTTAATGACGTATTACAGTTAATACCGAAATCGTTAATATCGCAACCTAAAGGTAATCTCAGCGGAACAGCGTTTAGGTTGGATAAGCTCATAACTACCCTTGGAGAATTGTAGCTTGCGAGTAATTCGCCATGAACCTGCCAGTCGTTGCCCAGTGCCTGCGTCAGATCTGAGATTGGTCTGGGAGCTTCCTCGGGTTTAATGTGTGTAGCTTTCGGGCGCAGTGTTTGGGCTAACCCAGTATACTGTGTGTCGTTGCGAGGTGGTGCTTAGGGATAATCGACAGACTTTTTTACTGGGCATCAACTGGTGACCCGTTGCGCGGTTGACGTAGTTTTGATGTGTAGGCTTTATTAGTGCGCTAAGACTCTAAAGTTAAACTCTACACAACGTTATGCTCATTATATTATCGTGTGCAAGTACTTCGAGAACGTCTGCTTTCCATATATGGATCATACAATATTCCAGCGTATGTATTTTCATGAAATATTATTATCTTGACCAACTATCGAAGAAAAACGGACGCTGTCTTTTTGTTAGGGAATAGTAAATAAAGCCCTGCTTGATATTTGATTGCGGATGAACTATTCCATACTCTATGTAAGCTCCGATGGTAATGACCTAGTAAGAGGACTAAAAAGCTCTGATCAAAACGGGACGCTGAGGTCACCGTAGACGCAGTGTGAAATACCCGTTGGAACATTAGTTTTAGCACTGCGGTCAGGTAGTCATCGCATACCCGGCAGTACTCACTGCTCAGGTGGCCTCACTGTGTTATCGGAGAAGAACTCGGTAATGCAAGGCGTGATGCCTAAAAGCACTACGATTTGCTTCTTTGAACATTGCATACGAAAGCCAGGCAGCGGCTTCAGCACAATGACCTTATCGGTTATGGTCCTTAATCGTGCTATTATTTCGATAATGGAATTTAATCCATAATGGCTCGTGATGTAAGAGTCGTGAGGTATTCAAAATACATTGTCTTCTATCAGTGTGACTGTCTCAAAACAGCTGGATTTATTTACACGTTTTGTTGCTTATCACTGACGCCAGTGTGGGTCTGGTCGTGTACATATCTATCTTGAATGTAACGAGTGAGTAGTTCATCGTAGACGCCATGATTGCAAAAGTTTTCAAGATGACCTCGATATTTATATTCGAAGATTTTTCAATTTAGCCAAAGTTAGTTGGGTTTCAAGTAATAAGTTACAAGCGTACTTGGCTATTTAGCTGTTGAATTGCACCAAAGTATCGCTCGGTTACGAAAAAAAGATAGTGCTTTCAATAGCTACTATCTTTTTAACGTAACGTATGTTATCGACTACGTTCTACGGACTATGCGTTCCACCCGTTGCTGCAGAAATTTAATTTTCAGAAAATGCTCTTTTTTGGAAACTCCTACAGGTCGCTCCGCTTTCTGGATTGTCTGCTGAGCAATTAGTCTACGCTCTATAGAGAGGATTATCACCCTTTTGTATCTAATTACTATTAGAATATTCACATGGTGTATTATTCAAGCACAAACGATAAACTCACTCGTCATAGTATAGCGACTCATCATTTTCGGGCCATTTGTGATTTTTTTCAGTAGCCGTAATCAATATTAGAACAGTTAAACATGTCGTGCTTCCAGGACAGCAAAGTCTCTCTCGGTATGCTGGTTTCCCATATCGACAAGCCTTGCCTTTCTTGTAATTAAATGTGTACCTTACCATAACATGAAACACAGTGTTTTGCAGCCCGCATGCTGATTCTCAAAGAAGATCGTTTTCTGCTGGAAATCGCTACCAGTATCATGGTGTACAACGTACAGTGTGATTACTGATAGGTCCTACATCAGTGTAAATAGCCTTAAATAATTGACCTTATGACTCTTCCATTCCAGGAACCGCGTTAGTACATTAGCTAGCTGCACCGATTGTTAGATTGGTTGTTAGTCCGGGTTTTATCCGGAAGGGTCTGTGCTGGACAGCTGGAAAAATTTTCTATACCATTATCTATTTCCAAACCAAACGATGGAAAACTTCTCACTTGGCAACGTACCGTATTCTCAAGTTCGCTCCCACTATAATTTGATTCCTTTCTTAATGAATGCAAGTCACAGGCGACTTCAGCGCTGCAAGAACTGCGCAGAACCCTAACGTACTTATGTACTTCCAACTTCCTGACCCATTTTGGGCCGCCACCGTAGCACACCCTATTAAAATAGCTTAGATATGTTAAGTCTATGGCCTTATTAAAGTATCAGGAAACCTGAAGCACAATGTCACGTCAATGGGAATATTTGATATCATTTGGCAACAACATTTGTAAATAACTGTCGAGGCAAAAAACGATTTTACGTAATGTGTGGCATGATAGGGGCAAAATTTTGCGATCCAATGAGATTCGGTCATTTATATGTGAACATCACTGCGCACCTGTGATACAAAAAGGCAAGACCGATGTTCCGAGGTTTATGATTAAGCTCGTTAATCCACAACAAAAAGTCCGTTCAGAGAAATCTTCAACGTTAAAATACATGCTTAACATAGCTCTTTAAAGCTCACACCTCTACAAGATTGGTTTCCAACTTTGCCGATGAAGATGAGGTGCTTTAGCTTGACCATCTCATCGATTCTTTTCGATGGCAGACCCGTCTAGGAATACATCTTCAATACCTGTTTGAAAAACAAAATGATCAAAAGTAATTGGGAGCATCTGCTCTGGGCATTTATGTACCACCATTCAAAGCATCCTATTCGGGCCCTTCATTATAACTTAATCGTAATGCCCCGTGATAATACAGTGGTGAAGTTTTTATCACCAAACTAAGGGATATGTGGCACTCTACGATTGAAACCAAGCATATACACACCTTGTTAAATGCCAGAAGCCAACCACCTAAAGTAATGCTTGGCGGGAGTGTTGGGCTTTAAACTTGAAACATTTATTTAAATAACTTCAACTACCTTGAACTACATAGACCTTACCCGCAGTTCCCAAGTGACCCAAGTCGCGAGCGAAATTTAGATGGTCAGTTGTTATGAATGCTCTCAACGACTCACGACGTTGTGGACCTCGGGTATAGATCTGCCGGACGGCAGACGTTTGACACGTTGATGTTAACCGTCTTCGTGACAGCTTTCGGAGTAACGAATTTGCTTGCTGATATTAAGTATAATTGGTGGTCCAGGTTCAAGTACGCCCACATTTCCTTTCGCGATAGAATTCAGCCGTCCTGGTCTTATCTTAAATTAGGAGATCCCGGTTAGAGAATTTTAAAAAAAGATTTGTCTGTAGCTCCGACTAGCATACAGCCCACGAATATCGACATAAATTGTAGCTTTTTTCTAGTGTAAATACTAACCGTACATAGAGTAGAACATAAATCTCAGAAATTTTACGTCGCACATTGCCACTGATAAAGTGGTTTTCGTGATGACAATTAACAAAACGTGCAACGTGTAACGGTGCAAAAGTTCCACTTTATAGAAAACCGAAGACTCGATTTTGACTTCACACGTTGCTTATTCATTATCATGCCTTATTATTTAACTCCACTCAAGTGAAGTCCAAGAGGGGGACACCGTAGGTTCCGCTTAGCGTTTACTTCCAGACCATTTTTGAACCCACCCAGTAATACCTTTGAACCTCGATTCACTAACGACATGTGACTAAAATTGATTATACGTTTGATCATTGTCGCTTACTTGTTATCTGTTCTAGTCAAATGTGTTATTGATGGACCGAAAACTTGTAGGAACGTGACGCGGCTTATAGCGGCCATTTAAAACCTACTAAGATACTATCTGCTCGCGGTGAATAGGATCCCAGAACAACTGGCCGAAAATGCGATTGATGCCTTAGCTTGCGGTACGAATGGCAGCACTCTATCAGCTTTCTTTAATCATGCGAATCGTGTCACGCTTCCGTGCCGTTAACGGGCCTCTCGTCTTTTTCAACCAATGGCTTAGCCGTGAAAGGGACCATATTGTGACAATATGAAGTGACGAGGCAAGCAGCAGTCGACAGCTATCTCTCTAGCGACCCCTATCTAGAGCAACAGTTCTAGTCGCTCTAGAGTCGCTGATGGCACTCACGTGCTAAATCCAGCTTACAAACTTGGCCATAAATCATCTTAGCCTCTAGTAATCTACTTGACGTTGAATTCGCAAGTATGTTTGAGAAACATCAGTAAATGGGTACTTCCAACTATTTCGAAAATCGCTGAATATTAACACATTGCTGTTGTACAGTTGTTCTGAAAATGCCGCTTCGTAAACGTCAAATGATAATAGAGCATACGTCTGAGAAATGGCAGCACAATTTTACTGCAACACAAACACAAGGGATATTGATATTCTCCGAAGTTGATTTCGTTCAACACTGATCACACCTTAACCTCACGTCTGACACACTCGTTCCAGAATCGAACCGCATCTAATCAGTAGAAGTGATCATACCCATCAAACATCAACGCGGCTAGGGGCGATGAAAAAAAGGATTTCCAGGTCGAATCCTGGAAGCATCCGCTAACGAATCTCGCTCTGTGTTTTGAGGGACGTACGATCTTTGCGGAAGTGGGATCGTCATAACTCCTAGAGAATTCATACTAACCTATACATTTCGATGGATTAATCTTCCTACGTGTCTCTTTAATTCTACAACGTTGGACTTTGCAGAGGCGTGATATCCGTATGACTAGAATACACTTAAGGAATATACGAGGCAAAACTCCTGTTTCCCGTATTGTCGGCTAAGGAAGATTTCCGTGGCACACTCCGGCTGATCCCCGAAGAGTGTCCCAGAGTCTGACTACTATCTTATTCGGGTTTGCGTTTCACAATGCGCAGCTTCATAAGAAACCTATCGAAGGTACGATACGAAGGGCAAATCTAATCAACTCAGCGCATGCCACTGGGGTGGGCCTCTCAATTATTAGCTCTAATGCCCAAAGCAAGTCCCTTAGTTCATTAGCAAAACTTTAGCTCATTCACTCATTGGCCTAACCGCTATAGACGGCAAACGCTTCAATGTAGAGCGAAACAATAGAAAGAAACTCGCTAACGGCATTTCCCACAATATATTCCGCGTTAGGCGTGTTAAAATCGTACTAGTACTGCTATGAAGTAGCAGGCACCTCGCGCAAGAGCGCCGCTATTCCGGACCGTTTTACCTATTAATATACACGCGCGCGCACATTTACACACACACACACACATACCAGGTTTTTGCTTTCCAACTATTATACGTTCGAAAGTTTCACGTGTAGTTTCCAGATGCGGTTTAAAATCCATGGCAATGTCTGAAAGCATTTTTCAGAGTTCTTTTATTTCACGTTTGCGCTAGTTGCGCACGCCAATTATTAGGGAACCTAACCCATTTTTTTCGCAACCCAAATTGCCACACAACTATTGGCAGAGGAAAACCATTTTTGTTAATTCGAAACTTTTTACGCACTGCTGGGTTAAATGAAAAAAAAAATATATATATTTAGAAACATATGTTACTCGCTTGAGCTGTAATTTTTTTTTTATGGTAGTAGCGAGAGTATGCCTTTTACGCGACGATAATGGCAAAAATGTCGATCGAAGCTTGCACGGAACGCTAAAAGCTTCCTCTGCATTTATTCCTGTTAAGGGACGCAATTTGGATGTCTTTTTCATTTTCTTCGACTCGTAAATCATCAAGGAACTCTTAATTGTAACTAAATAGCTTAATATATGGAGACGATAGATAATTTTTCAGAATTGTGTCCTCTTCCCGTTCAATTTTGTATTATGAAGTAGTGCTGTTACGCTATTTTGATGGGGTGCCATTATGATGGTAACAGAGCTGATCGAATGAAAATTGGCGGGGGGTTTTGGCTAATTTTGCCGAATATGGAAAAATCTGGTTCTCTCCACCTCGATATGGAGCTCAGAAGCCGATATAAGCAAATACAATTCAAATCTAAACTACAATATCACCCTGCTAGTTTCCTCTACATCTCGCGTTGTCTCGATAAAATCTTGAAGCCTTTCTCGCCAGCGGGCCGCGTATTTTCTTGCCTTTGGTATAACATTGTCTTCGTTTCGTACCGTCTCGAGAAACGTCAGCAGATGCTTGAGACCCGTATCGTCGGGCTGCCCAAAATATGAATATATTGGCACCCCATTATCGCGTTGCGCCATATAGCTAGCAGGGTGATTGTCCACAATCAGGATACGATTCAATGGCCGGCCCAGAAATTCGAGGTCTTTAACATAGAAGTCCTTAAAGATCGCACAATGCTGTCGGTACAGCCGATGCTTGATTAATTCCTTCGGATCGATTCTATCTAGAATTTTGTCTGCATACATCGGCAACGATGCCGTATATACCGCTAGCTCGAACCACTGGCTAGTGATCCTGAGAAACTCATCAAGGTAAGGCCGAATTTGTATGTAGACGTCGGCCGTCTTCTTGCTCACGGGCAGTTGCAGCTTGAAGCTGAAATCATACACAGGCGGGACAGCATATGTTCCATGAATAAGTGTTTCGTCTAAATCGAGCACGAGGAGGTTTTTTTGCGTATCCTGTGCCGGGGGTAGGAGTGGCTTTTTGCCAATGGGATTTTTTCCGCGGTACTCTTTCTTTTCAGAGGCGGTCAGGATGAACCGATGGCTTAGATGGTTCTCATCAACCTTTGTCGAAAACATCGCTAAGCACCGAATCAAAATTCAACCCCGTCAATAGCACAACGTTATCGGAAAAAACAGACATATTACTTAATGACTTCTGTCTGAAACGGCACCGATATAATCGGTGGCCAGTGTTCCGCTGAAGATGAACGAAGTTGCGATTTATTATTTTTTTTAGGTGCAGTTCGTGATAACAACAGCTTTTCTGCACTCTCGAAGTCGTTCGCTGTATGTACAGTGCCGTATATAGCTTGACGAATCGGAAGCCATACTATATCATTTTCCATTTTATAAATTATTTATGATTGCTACGTGACCTATATATTGAGATCTTTAATCAGAGAGGTCACTGAGATAACATTTCATGATTTAGGCCGTGTTTCGCTCACCATAAAACAGGTATTAGAGGTTGAAAGGGTTGTGTATGGCGGGCCTAACAGCCATTAGTAATCGATGAGTCCGTCGTTCGACTGCACGATAAGCGCCTGCCGACAGTTGAATTAGAAGCGTAAAACAATATGGCAAATATCATTTATTCAAGCATACCCACTATGCGAGACCCAAACGGTGTCTACAAACTATAAACAAAATCATGTCAAAATAGGCTCCGTCAGCGTTTCGATCTTAAATCTATCTAAGTTGTTATATCTGAACATTGAACGACAGTGTCGTGAAACATAATTGAAGATACATGGTTAATCTATTTTGAGGTTTGGTATTCAGTATGAGGCGACGGGCACGCATGAATCGGGATTTAGAATACTGCGTTCAATAGCTTGGTACAATCTAGGACAGTAACGAAATCGTCGAAAAAAAAAATCTGAAGCCTTTTCGATTTTTAAGTTATGCTGCTCCTTACGGACGCGTCGTTCGGTTGGCTGGGAGACCTTCTTTCGTCGAAGCAACCTTAATGGTGAAAATATATTGATCTGCACAGATTCGACAGTGAAGATAACACAACCGTATTAATGTAGCCCATTTGATAGTCCAGTGGGCTCAATACAGGTAAGCAATCACTGAAACAGCACCTACGAGAGAAATGCTCCTTTTCAACTCTATAATGCTATATGTGCTGTGACACTGCCTCGTCTGCATGAAATATCGAATAGTCTATAATGTGGAAACAAGCAACAAGTTGGGTTCGCTCGTAGCGGGACCGTTATGGTTCCGGCGTAGATCTTAGCGCTGAGGGCTAACTGTAGGACATAGACTGTGAAAAAAAAAGCCTATACTATCAATGTTGCGAACATGGCTGCTGTTGCCCCTGTTGTCATTATATGAAACGGGCATTGTGGCTACAATGATAGTTATATAGAATTTAGCCGTTGTCGAGCCAGGATCACCAAAATCATAGTAACGTGTGGTGGCTAACGAATGCTCGTACACCGGAACGCATTATGATGGCCTTTAAGCGGGGGCTAACTTATTATAAAATATATGGCAAGGTCAATTCGTTACCTTCGTTAAGAGGTATTTTCTGATTAGACGTTTGTTTCACATTATATTAAATGTTTGTCGCCTAGTCTGTTTTCGACTATATTCCATGTAATAGAAAACGCTCAATGTTCTAAACGTCCGTGCTTGGATATCGGATGGGAGAGTAATAGCGGTACGCAAATCTGTCTATTCCATGCATTGTAAACACAGCTGATAAATCACGCTCCAGAAACTAAGTTAAGTTGAATGTACCAGATATGTTTAACAACATCTGGAAGATTAGTTCTTGGTTAACTAGATAAACAGTGAGTTGTTCCATTACCTATCGATTTCGTTCGCAACGAAGTAGACAATCAATGACCCGCTGATTCTTCGATCTCAATCGGGCCACGGCTCGATGTCGTTTACTTTTACTTAAAAAAAAAAAAAAACTGTAGCCGATGGTGGCACATGATGCGATGTCATGGAATGACTAACTGGGTTACACCTTTCTCAGTCCATCCCCTCTGTTGCTAGTGGACTTTCTCTTCTCTAGCCGAATGATGACGTTAACTTTCTAACATTTTTCTGTTTGGATAAATCATTGAATTTCGGCGATTGAAGTTACTCAACAAGTGAGTTTACATTACTCGGTTTTATTACGATACAGAGAGGTCATATTTGACAGCCAGAGATGTTCAAGTGTCCTTATAGTCTTATATAATTTAATTGAGACGTAAATAGGCACAACCTATTTGACCCGACTAGGCAAGCGTTTCAGGGCACTGCTTCCAGGAACAAAGCAGTTGATCCGAGTAAACCGGATAGTAAACATCTAAAGCTGGATGCGTTATTATTGATCCATTGTATGTACAACTAGGAAACAAAGAGCCATTCTTACCAATAATAACTGAACAATGACATCATGTATACTTATATTATAAAAGCCAACTAGATAAATATGTAGGGCGGAGATGAATCGGGTCATCTTGTTTCCGCCAAAATCCTCGTTTTTTTCAATTTATTTCCACTTGGCTCTTTGGAGCCCTTTGCTTGATGTCCGGGCGTCATACTGCGCTCAGAATTGTTTCGGGCGCTTTAACTCCCTGAATTCGATTCTTCTGTATGGAATCTAGTTAAACCAGCTCTAGTCAATTACTCTTCAGTGTACCTTATCGGTCTGATGTGTTCATGTATATACAAATAACAATTTTGTACCACGCAGTGCCGTTGATCTAGGTGACCAAGGCTATTTGCTCCGTGTGTTTAGCGTATATCAGCGTAAAGTTGTCTCCCATCGTTTTACAGAGGGTGAGAGCAAGCGCGGACGCAATAAACGTGGAAGATTTAGACGGTTTCTTTTATCGTCGAGTCGTTAGAGTTTTCGTATTTTACTACCAGCTGTCGTCTAGGTTGGTGCCATTTCTTGTCGCCGTGGCCTCCTTTTCGGCGCACGCTTGGAGATACTCCCCAAGTTTTTTTCGCCACCAGACAACATATCGCTGTACACATGGGACGACGTTGTCAACACTACGGAGCAATTGCAGAAAGCTGATCAGATCCCTGAGGCCGTTATCGTCCGGCTGACCGAGATATGAGTAAATTGGTACACCATTATCAGGATGCGCCATATAACTGGCTGGATGGTTATCCACTAAAACCACCCTGGTTAGCGGTCGTCCAAGAAACTCAAGATCTTTAATATAGTGATCTCGATACACACCACAATGATGCCGGTATAGGCGGTGCTTAATCAATCGGTTCGTGTCGATCTTATCGATGATCTGATCAGCATAGATCGGCAATGATGCCGTATAGACTGCCAATTCGAACCATTGACTCGTAATTGAAAGAAATTCGTAGGCGTATGGTCTTGTCTGCACAAAGACATCCTTAACTTTTTTAACGCCGCCGGCCAGATTAAGTTTAAAAGAGAAATCATAATGATTAGGCATTATATAGTGGCTGTTCATGAGCGTTTGATCTAAATCGAGCACGAGCAGGATTTTGTTAGCATCTTGTAGCGACGGAGGGGGGATTAACGGGCGTTTCGGTATCGGGTTCAGGTCACGGTACTCGCGCCGTTCCGCCGCTGTTAGCAGATATTTATAGCTCAGATGATTTTCGTCAATTTTCATTGTCCACATCACAAGTACCCTGAGGCCTAGCTTCGGCCGACGGCACTACGTCGTTCAAAAACAACAACAAAACAACACGCCCATATTCGTATTTAGGAAAAATGCAAAACAGCAGTTCTAAATAGGTATTGAACAATCCGTTCGCGAGGAGACACCGTTCGATTACGTGAGACAACCATTTGAACAGTGACCATGGATGAACGAATCAATCGCTTGATCAGCGTTTTAGCTCGGGCATCGGCGGAGAAATCTACGATCTACCGATGAGCACTGAATAGCGTCGAAAAGGTGTCAAAAGAAATTGCTGGATCTATAAGCAGCTACGCTTAGTAGGTCGACAAGTTCTAATGATGGCCAATGCCCGTCTATCGCAACCAAGTTAACGCAGTCGCTCAGAAGTAAGTTGCGGGGTGGATTTGAGCTCGTTACGGGATAAATGTGTGTGGTCCACGGTACGCGATCAATCGACTATCACTACGTTAAGAATTACGTCTCTTTTTGTAAGCCTGCACCTTCTGCAAAGCTCAACGCGTTCATCAGTGCGATGTCGAGTTTATTCCTGGCTGCATTTGGGGGTGTAAAGCATCGTTCTATCCCAGTTCTAAATACGATCAGAGGGACCAAAATTTAAACATTATAATCGACGTCCCAAAGAACTGACGAAATGTTTCCTCTAAGCATTAATAGTTGTAGACATTAACAAGTCATCTTGATAGCCCAAATCATTTTTGCTTCAAGAGCGATATGGTAAAAGGTATGTTTTTACCTTTTCAAGATGGCGCAGCACTAAGTTGATAACTTCCCGCTGTAACGGACCGGCATCTAACGTATATATTTGTATTAAAACTTAAGTATCGTGTAAGGTAGATTACTAACACCCAGATAACTAAATTCTGACACTTAAAATGAGCTGACTAAGCTACAAAGGATCCATTTTAAATATACCATCGGCCGTACAATATATACTTAGGGCGTATTAGGTGTTTAGCTATATAATATGAATCGAATTTTCAGAATTTGAGCAAATTATTACGCTATGTCATAGATTCATATCTAAAGAACAGTGACTGACCGATTAATGCGACTCAGGCGAAATAAGGTTGGTTAGAAAGAAAATATCATATCCTCACCATTTTAGGTACGCCGCAATTTATCGACAGGTTATTATATAATAAATCAACGATTATTGTGCTCGACGCCCAAGTCTGTCGTTATAAAGTAGCATCATCGAAAAATTCATTCGTATAATTTAAGGCCTATAACGGTGGGATTTCATGGTCGTCAACAGATCGAAGGCGGCCTGGAAACTATAGGCTCTCATCGAGACAAATACCTGATGGTTTTACGAAAAATCAATGTTGTTTGAAAAGGCAAATTTGAGAAATTCAGCTTCAAAGAGCTGTGGTGATTACCTGATCATAGGTAGTTCGGACAGAAGACAAAAATTCTACCATTTACTAACGGGATACTGATTAAAAATGACTACAAACGTCCATAAGTTGTAAGCGTAAGAGGACTCCGATTGACTATAACTGCATAGTAAATTTTTCTGCGTGGGGTTAATTGGGAATAGCATGCCCAAACGCCGATTACGGCGGCTCTGCGTTGGACGCAATCGCCGAAGAATTAGATGACACACATACTCTTTTTCCAGCAATTAACTTATCTATTTTTAGGCACGCCAAATTGTATTCTGAATGAAATGAAACCGATACAGATCCGCAGTGAAGCTTCTGGTGTCTCCAAATATGATCCCTTCATAGAAAAAGGCTAGTAAAACAATCATTCCTAGTCCGTATAAGTTTGCCATCGAATTTTTGAGCTGAACTTGTACTAAGAAGTTACAACCTTCAAGGTAAAATAGCTTATTTCTTAGTGCAATGTGAATCTTAAAGCGGAATCGCTAAATTCGAGGCCAGCGCTCTAGATTACTGAAGTGCGTATGCTATACGCAGCGAAATACGTACTCGCGCAAAAGGACCGAACACAGCCATGTCTAGTCCTTAGGACCCGTAGTCCCTAGGACCACGAAAGAACAGTACTGTATTTCTTTTAATTGTAAAATTTTCGGTAAGCTTGAATAATAGATCTTTTTGAGCGAAGTTTACAAATTATTTCTTATTTTCTTAATGACGTTTCTTACCATATTTCTTCAAAGGTAAGTTTGTATTTGGTTTTTATACTTTTAATAATTAAAGAACCAGCTGATTCGATTTTCGTCTGTTTTTATCTAGCCAGATCTATCCCAATGGTAGAAGAAACAAACAATACATTACGTATGAATTTGTTGAATTGAAATAAAATTGATTAGAAGACTTTTTTTTTTGATGCAACAAAATTTAGCTGTCTTATATTGACTATTTTATTCGATAGAACACAAGATACGACACATGAAATGACCGCGTACAAACGTATACGACGCTTTCAATTTACCTGCATAAAGCCTCACTGATACCAGTGTTGTAGTAGATGAAATATCGTGAAACGTTCAGAATTTGTTATTTTCAGAAATTTAGGTGAGCTTTTGGAAAAATCCACTTTGTTGTTCTATCGGAAAAATCTGACTTAGTCATTTATTAGATCAGGGCTCATATGTGTGGCGCTGCGCTTCATGTAATTCACTCGCCCATTCGGTCCAAACAACCTCAGCTAAACTGGGTTTCTACAAAGCCAGTCCAGTTTCGGGGGATACGAAACTTTAGTCCATTTAGCGTTATGCTATTTCATTTCAAGAAACAAAACGTACATTTAACAGTTTATGCGCTCTAATTGACAAAATTGGCTTTAGAATATTATTGAAAAATGTGCTTTGTTGTAAGAAATGATAATTTCGAAAGGCCTGATATGCCTTGGGAAGCGCTGTATAAACAATAGATGCACATATGAACACAACAAAGTATTCATAAACACAGAGGCAGCTGGGTCTGACCTGTGTTCCCCCGATGACAACTATCGTACTATTAGTATACGGTTAATATATGAACCACGTGGGTGGATCCGTGGTCGGCTTGCAGCTTGGGCCCCATCTCCTAGCGTATGAGAAGCATATCGAATTCCCATTAGATAGGCGTACTATTAATGGACATGTTCTTTTCGTATATGCACACTCAAACCAAGCTACGCCGGCACCATAATAAGTAACCCGTTGACACTCTTGATCCGCCCATCGATCGTGCTCCAATGCTAGTAAGTACCAAAACGTGCCTCATTATCGCCTTTCCTAAATGTAGGAAGTATCCCAAAAACGTATGTGTGTGCATGATCAGAAGCTGTAATTAATTAATATAAAGATACTATTGCATGTACACGGTCGGTATTCAGTCGCTTTCGAATGGCAGCAGGGGGTTGTCGTATCTGCGTCCATATAGTGCACACGTTTATGCGCTGTCTGTCGATAACATACGAACGTAAACTGAAGATAATCGTACAAATGACGGTACCTTCTGTGGAAGGCCCTTTTATCTAGTCTGGTAGGGGACGGTGCATATAGATTTCCCGACAACCCCTGTCTGCTTATATTCCATTGTAGATGGTTTAATAGGGATATCATGGAAATGAAAATATTAATATCAACAGATTGTCGTACTGGCTTTAGAGACTTTTCGAATGATCGAAAGGTTTGACCCTGCAATCTTGATAGATAGATAGATACGAAAAAACTTACATCCAGAGTAAATTATTGGACTTTATGCTGATTGTTATATGGATCATATCTAGTAACTAATATTGGAAGCAAATGAGCCAGCTCCGAAATTTAATTTTCCACTTCAACTAATATTAATTGAAACATTTTAATAAGCTTTTTTTTTTTATTAATCAATTTGATTTATGCAGTTTCAGCTATTAACGGATGAGAGGCTTTCAGAGTAGGAGAACGGCTACAATAATGGCGGCTAATAAAGCCGCTATACTTACCCTTGCGTATATTTGCCAATGATTCAAGTACGTAACTACGGCGCACTGTGTACGAGATTGAAAGTGTTTCCCTAATCTCTTGCTCGGGCTTTTAGGAAAAAGGGCTTCTCCCATCTGTGAAATAGTCGCCAATATCTGTATCTCGTACTCAATTACTATTCCAAATGGAACGAGATTCATCTGGCAACGGGCTGTCTCTTTAAAGCTTTTCTCTCTATTGTTTAATATATGTATTATTCACGACTTGAAATCACACGCGATTTAAGTGCTATTTTAACCTGCCAGCATCTTGATATCATTTCGAATTCCTGATCTTCTCTGAATCTTTCGCGTACGCAGAGTGAGCACAGTCTAAAAGACTGGATTTATAACTGAGCACTTTTAGGGCATTTCCAGACGCCATTGCAAGGAGCAGTCGCTCCTTGAATCATGGATAGCTTGAACGATCCCGAGTACCGGTCAACACCATAAGCAGACGTTGATAAACTAATGCTGTTCGTCGCTCTCTCAAGGGCGTCGATCGCTTCCTTAAAGAGCCGACTTCGATATTCCGAAATGGATTGTGTAGATAGCTGGGTGCCATGTACACGTTGTGGCTAGATTCCTTCTGTGAGCCGTGATCTGGCCAGACTTGTCAACCGTGACGCCGGGACGGAATTCTATAGTAGAGACTATATTGGGGAATACTGCTAAGCGTACATTTACGAGAGTGTGGCTGAAGCTGAGCTACGTTTCTTCAGAGTTTGCCACGATTTTACGCTCCTAGCCCATCGAATGCGGGCCCGTACAACCCTAGTTCTCTTAATTAATTAACATTTTTACGTTGGCTAGTAATGCACCTTAATTTTTTCGCCCGCCCTTAGAGTGCCCTCACTCACTTCTTCGGTTGACTAGATATCTTGTTATCCTTTCTAAGTAAAAACTCTGGTAGACAATGTCCGCCCTTCGGCAACGTATCTCGATGAAAGTAACGTACTTTTGTATGCCTTTATTTATTAATGACCTTACTTAGTCACCTATTAGATCAGGGCTCATATGCATGGCACTAGTTTTGCTTGGCGCTGCGCTTTATGTTTGCAAGAAATCCAAACCGTAGTCTTTGCCTGCTTGCAAAAGCAATATATGAATAGTATGTACTATATTATATTACGTTTACTTCATTTAGAAATCGCTGGATAATGTTAAATACATTGTGCGGATATGAAGGCTTTGGGCGAGAGCTCAAAAGTGCAACTTATTAGCGGAATTTAATTTACGTTATAAGCGTTCTTTTGCGTCTGTAATTACCCACCGTTGTTGTAACTTCATTTCCGCCTTTATACGATTCGTTTTGTACACGGGTCTATTAAGTACTCTTATCTTCCGCTCCTTTCCACCATTATCTCAGCCTTGTTATCGTATATTCTATAATTTCATATTCCAACAATAATAGCCATCCTAGAGATTACTGATTGAACCGAATTTTTCTACAATTAGTATTTCCTACAATTCCCACGTTTATGTGAGCGTTTGCATCTTTCGAGAAATTCATTTTAATTCATTTTTTAATTTGAGACCAGTTTGGTCTTCAATGGGTGTCTGCCTTGTTGCGTTTCGATCGTCCCATTTTTTGTCGGTAATTAATTCTGTTCGTCTATTGTAGTAGTCCAGGTACATTTTTTAAGCCGATATTAAATCAAGAGACATCTTTCTCAGCATCTTACATATGAGCGATCTATTATTGTATCAATGCCCTGCTGTCCATCTGATTTTGCGGGCTCTCTGTGGCAGGCAGAGGGTCGTGCACTGATTTCAATGTACGAGATACCTCTGATAATGTCAAACGGCATGCTTATATAGACTCGGATTTCTTCCGCGGCATATAAAAAGGCTTAGGTCCGAAACGGGGCGTAGGCCCACTTAATTTCATGTTGGGAAGTCGTCGGAAGCGATGTTTAACGTCAGTACGAAACGTAAACTTCGGAATATTTAGACATAACAGTTCGTTAGTCTTTTAGTTAAATATTCATTTATAGGTCTAATGGAGAAAACCTAGGGAAATCCAGGAAGACCAATTCCGGCTACGATTTTCAGTGGGGGCGTGTTCTTAATGCTGTGTCCAAGATGTGTTTCCTAGGTCTTGTTTATTCAAAGAGGGTTGTTGGCGGTTGCATAAAAGTGCCACTGTGAGTTCGAGAAAACCCCATTTTGCCGAAAGCCAAAGCCGTAATTGTAAAATGACGATTCTATGCGACTTGCTACTTTGGACCGCCTCGCTGAGTATGTCTTACCGCGACCCTAAGCGACGCCTGTTATTGAATACTGCCTCATGAGCATTTCTAGTTATCAAAAGATCAAAACTTAGGTAACCGGTAACTTTGTGATTATAACGACGCCATCATTATCCTGACCTTATCCCTGCAATAACTGACGAAAAGTCTGTTACCTGTCTGCAGTATGTGACAGCACGCCTATGGCACGTCATTTCCAGGCAGACGATATGATGTGCTAAGCTCGAACCTGTGTGAGTTGTATTTAAACTCATCGGATTTAGTAGTGTTAGTTACTAAACCTTTGGCGTTGTTAATACTGCCAAATTATTGAAGCACGTTTTTAGCGTGCTCAAATCAAACGTTTCAGACCACCACAAAGGATTTGCCACTTTGAGACGACAGGAAGGAACGGGACTATTAGGAGTAACGCTGAGATTACCTATGACCCACTGGTTTTTATTTTCGTATGTGCAGACTTTTAGATCTACTATACATTCATCGATATTATAGGGCTTTCAACTTTAGTACCGATTTCCTCGTCTATATTCAACTCGAAGATACTTGTTGCAAACTCCTGGACTAACTTCACGTTGAAAAATCGATCCATCATGGCCATAATCGTTTTGTCAGCATATTTATCTGAATCAACGAGGGCAAATATATACATTGTTAGAACAACCAGGCTTCGATTGCGCTTGACTCTTTAGGGAAATATTTAGCAGCAAAAAAAGGTTACCCCCAAAGATACTACGGTTTCCTTTATCGGACGCGGCGTCTCTGGGCAGATGCATTTCAGGTGTGTCAAGTCATCTGCGATGTGGCAAACTTATGCCAATCGTCTCAATATAGTCTCAAAGTTAATGAGATCTGTTGTGGTCATCGCCATTCCAGGACATGTTTCTTTTATTTAAACCGTACATTTTGTTTGCTGTTATAAAAGTACCATGGTGCTGGAAAAAAACAAACACATTTTTATAGTTAATGGGTCCAAATCAGGTGTAACCTCAGTTTGAGCCTGGCAAGGCTAGGTCGTCTCGAATGCCCGATCTCGTAGCTTGGCGTGGCTAAGGAACGAAGCATGTGGCAATTTAAACAACTAGCGAACGTGGAATTATTGAAGGAACGTCTATAACTCTCACTAGAAACATTAACATAAAGGCAAGCTTAAATACAACGAAAATATCTTAATTCATCAATAGAAAAATTCACTATCATGCTCGTGCTGATAGAATGCGACTCTTTTAAAGCTATTCTAATATCCTCAAGCTCCTCGGGAGCTTTCTCAACGATCTATTGCCCCGGCAAAAAAAAAGCTCAACCAACCTCGTTCTGGCAGCCCGCATGTACCACTTTAGCCATATAAATAGATCCTACACGCGCAGTCTAACATTCTATCGTCAGAATATACGTGAGGCCAAAAAGTTTGCAAATGACTATCGCGGATTAACCGTAAATAATAAGGCTTAAGTTACTACTTCGTTTTGGTAGAAAATGGTACTAAAACAATTTTCGTGTACCTTCGTCTGGGCCACATAATCGCGCTTCGTAACACTCGTACCTCAGCTGTTTTTTTTTTTTTTTCTACTCTTGGGTTGATTCAGATTTTATGAAAACAGACATCATCCTCCTGCTCTTACTCGTTCTGCCCATCTAATCAACTATACTAACAACAGCAGAGATTGTCCATTCACGTAACGCATACATCAGCCCGTTACCGAGATGATCATCGCTACTATTGCATCATAAGCTTCATCATCAACGGGCTTGAAAATATACATCCTAGATTTACATTGTGCCTAGTCTAAGACGAGATCAGTGAATAGTTTTAGGTATAGTCAAATCGGATACAACTATTCAAAATAAGTAAAGTAAGTTGAACTATCTGTTATTTTGGCTAAAGTGGCTAATTAGCGTTTCCTCAAGAATAGGTAATAAGTATAAGAAACAAGAAGGTTCGTCCTTATTGGTTTGGGAAGCTGAATTATCGTTTCGAGCTCTACGATTAAGTCTTTTCCCATTGTTTAACATTGCTTCCGATGGCTGTGCCTTTTCTAGCGGGAAACGAAACATTTATACGTGCGATTATAAACCTAGAGAAGTCCAGGTGTCCTTAATTTTAAACGGGTAAGCACATGACCTCTAAGCCCTCGAAGCGATCTTAGCTTTCATTATTTTCAGCATGAAAAAAAAGATGACTGATACATTGATGGGTGTAAAAGCCGAAAAAATAATATCATAGAATCTATATTACGAAAAAAAAATCCAAAAAAAACACATTTATTATGCCTTGATTGTGCGTTCGTTTTAGTATACTTAGGGGCAGTATGTTGAGTCCATTAAATCGGATCACTTCAGATCTGTCACGGACATACAGCGTTGAAATTATCGGTAGTAATCAAATGCTGCATATACAACAGTGATAAACACGTGAACGAGGGGTTTGCCGTTGATGAAAGGAACCAAAGAGCTGATGAAAAGTTCGCGCATTTGTGCATAAAACTTAGAATCGAATAGCGACCAAAACAACCGAGAGAATTGACGCAGCGAAGCTGCTTAGTTCGGACTGACCTGAGTGTAGAAGCAAAAGTCTTCGTAGGGTTACCAATAGCACTTCTTTAATTTTCACGACCGTACTTTCGACCTATAACAAACCTGCCTCTGACCACTAATCAACAAACGGATTTCGAAACCTTTTCGTTTCCGGAGAAGACATCGTTATTCTTTTGGCGCCTTGCTATCGCTATCGTCATTATTGCTTTTTTGTACAGGTTACGGTCTCGTTTATCTGCGAGACAAGTGCTAGTTTACTGGTGATCGACAAACGAGGTAGCAGCTAAATAAAAGTTCAATTAAGATCCAATGAGCTGGCGAGCATCGAAAGACAGGGAAGACAAGATTTTTCACTCTTGTTGTACCATCGTCACGGCTTCGTTTGATGGCTAGCTGGTTACCTCTTTACTTTATAAAACGCTATGTGCTGTGAATCGCAAGAACCCCACATTATGCGAATGAATGTCTGATTAATCTAATTCAAGCCCAGTAACCTGAGTTATATTTAAACAAAGTTTTTTTTTTGTTTTTGTTTTTATTCAAAGCAAATGTGTATCGCAGTGTGTACCGGTTATCGAAGCGTTTGAACCAAACGGAAATAATGGGCGATTTAGAAGCTTGTCCACGTTAAGTTATAGCGGTAGACGACAGTTAGTTGACCTCTATAGATCTAATACTATTGAGACGTTGGTACAACAAGAGGCACACTTTTCTATGGAAATAATAATGATTCCGTCTAGAAAATTTACAGAAGAATTAAACTATTAAAATTTGATTAATCTTGTTTGCTTTGTCCAGATGATGAACCCCCTGTAAATAATGCCATCTCTAGCTTACGCAATCGTCGTTCTATTATGCAAGCAATGATAGCTATTGACGAAATGAGCTTGTAATTGCTCCAACAGCACCGAATAGAAGCCATTAGTTGAAACAAATTAAGAGAGCAGTTAGGGTCGCTAACTTTCTGACCCATCAAACGGTGGCTCCACTTGGTCAACAGCGAATCAACTACTTCGGACGACTACAACTTTGCCTGGGGATTTTCGAAATTTTGTAACATCCTATAGCTTTCTCATAACACCTATAGGAACAGGTTGAAAGGGCAAAGCTGGAGGGGCCATCTAGTGCGTAGGTTGCAAATCAGGATGACTTGGAATTAACTGGCCGAATCCCTCTATCAAAGGTCACTGGTAATGTCCCGAATGTCTATCTATGCGTATAATCAAATAGACAAAAAGACTGTTCGATTAAATATCGACTGGATAAATAAATATTTCAGGTAGATATATAAAAACTTTTTATAGAGTTCTGCAAGTATCTAGATTTACCAACATTTTAGATAAATTCGCCTGTCAAACATAGCAACTCTCGTTCCCGGTATATGTGGGTCTACTGATTAGCAATAAAGAAACCGTTGATGATAAGACGAAAGCTGAGCATATTGAAACCCAAATGGAGACCGATTGGACGACAATTTCATTGAATAGAATGTCATGAGGTTTTGTTAGAAAAGTATTAAAAAAATGCATGCCATTTTCTGTGGAGGAGGAAAGAGCTTTTTTTTTTTTAACCTGCTGGCAACGTATTTTTATTACTGTATATAATGTAACAAAATAAGCAAAATACTAATCTAGCTTGTGGTAACTAGTTTATAAATGGCCTATAAGTATACAATATCTATTGCGTAGTTCGCTAAACCCTGTCCAATTTGACTACTACCGTGACTCGGACACGAAGCTCTAAATGCATTGCTTGGTTTCGTTACATGACAATGCTTTCCTTCTAGCCTATGGAAAGCATAAGAATTGCTACTGCCATAGCTGCCAGTATATAGTAATAACATCAATCATACCAGTGGTTTACGCTTTTCCGGTAACAATGTGCATGACATGCTGAGGCCTGTCAAGAGTTGAGTTCTTCATAGAGGGCTTCGAGTGTTTTTCCTCCATGCGTAATGAACTTCATTAGACGATTCAAGTCTGTGTGTTCACCTTCTGTCATTTTTTGGCGATATATGATGATAATAATAACAGTAGTAATAAAACGTCGTAGCTATGTTCGGATCCTCCCTAGCAAGACATACACAAACGAATGCTGAATAAAATTGTGTCATATATGAAAAAACACTTTTACAATGAAGACTAACAAAAGCGACAAGTTTTTACCTAGATGTACATGTAGGACGCTTTTTAAATCACCACAACTTTGAGCTCTTATTCGTTCCGATGACGGAAGTCCGCGTGTGTCTTTGAGGCGTATTGTTACTGTGCTATAGATCGAAGCACATAAAACTCTAGCTATAAATAAATATGTTCTGCATATCAATTCGTGGAAGGGGACCACTCTTTGCCCTAATGCTGGGCTCCGAAAAATCGATGTTTGACCTTCGTTCGTTCTAAAGGACGGCTTCTTTGTCCAGCTAAAGTAAGGGCTATTACTAGCATTTAGTTAAAACGTACATAGAATGTAGGGACAAAACCAATGTATTTGTTTGCTAAGAAACAATCGAGCGTTAAGACAAATTAGAAATTACGCATCCACAAAGCTGAATGCGTGCGCACATAATGAACTCTATTTAGCAGAAACTGAACATATAATAAAGTGAAACGACGTAATATCCGAATATCCTTAAGGATAATTTGCGCAGCTAGTCTGTTTTAGGATAGCGTCTAGGTCGACTCAGGTCTAAGGACTTTACTTTGATCTAATAGCTAATAAGCAGAGTACCTTACGGCATGTTTAACATACTAGGAAGTGGTCTGTCAATTGCGCTTTCGTCTTCTCATCGATATGTCACGAACTTTGCTGTTTCAATAGACGGATGGATGGATGGATGGAGCTCCCTTACGCAGCTAGAATCTCTAAGCCATAGAAGTATGAGCTTCGACCTGCACGGTGCAGTAAACTTTAGGTAGCAGCGAAGAATATTATACGTGATAAAATTTCCAATTAAATGCATGCGGGAATTGGTTGGGTTTTATGCCTAACTGAGGCAAATCGAGCTATTCTTTGAGTAGAAATATATGCTAGATATTCTAATTAAGGAATATGTTTCTAGCCCGTGCTCGAGCCAAACTTCTATGCTGCACTCCTAACTAACGATAGCTCGAATCAGGTGTCACAATGGTTTTTTCAATGTTTATAGGTCGTGTTAAACGGTACAACATTCGGTAATGTTAAATTCGCACATAGTCAGACAGTATGTGAGACTATTGCGGAAAAGAAGTTGTGGGCCCCTTTCTGTTTATAGGAATAGACACAAATGATCATATAAGGAACTAGTCAGAATTGTGACTGCGGCCAAAATCGTCCAAACATTGTCTCTTGGTAACAGCTCACTGCATGTAAAACAACGAGCCTACAAGGACAGCTATTCAATCTAATGTCCAGTTGTCAAATAATAGCGGAAAAGTCCGCCTTTTTCTCTAAGCTTATAATAAACGCTATTCGTTGACAGTATAAGCTAGCGGAGAGCATGCTGGGTCAAGACAGCACGCAAGCCAATTCACTGATACAAGGATTACGAAAGTCTAACAAACCTGCAGTACTTGTTCATGCTAGGCTTCTCAAGATGGAAACCCTTTTAGGGCCAATATTTCTAATTGTATTTTATTTTACTATCATTTCAAATTTATAAGCTTGATAAGAATTTAAACTGAAAAAAAGAATAGGCAAGATGATAGCCGATGTCAAGCTGCCTATAGAAGAAATAGCCTCCTAAATAAATCTTTCGTCAGGAAGGGAAGAATTGGCTATTACAGATTTACTGTGTAGCCAAGCATAATTGAAAGTTTAAAACTAAATACAGCAGCGGAATGCTTAAAGCACAAAAGATCCTCCAGTGCCCTGTGTTTGCCCACCTCTAAGTAACGTAAACGATGAATATTTACAAGTACATACATCTACGCGCAGAATTCAAACTGCCAATAGCTCATAAAATATTTTTGGCAGCCTCGAGATATAACTTTATTTACGAAGTGGTTAGACAGTGTACGGCCGACGTGTGTGTGTATCTACTTTTCAATTATTCCGTCGTAATTGTGTGTTAGCTTGTAAAGACACGCTCAAAAAGTCTGTTCGGGGCGTTAGGCAGCGACCGGTAGCATTAGGAGACTGTATTTAAAATTGTGCCGTTGCTTTAGTTGTTTTTATCGCTTTACCTTTTCGTTACATACCCTTTGAGTTTCTTCGTTTGAACTCATTGGCGACGCGTCAAATCAATGGAGCAAACGCACGCTTCCTATTTTCTTTGATCGGCTAAGAAAAAGACACACGGACATTAACGCCGGGCCCATCGGGCTCGATAATTTCTAGGGAAGTGAACGCCAATAACACGACAAATGCTTCTTGCGTAACAACGTTGTTCAGTTTCAGCTAAGAAAACTGTATTTAACGACCTAATAGGTATTTAGCACCTGCAACAGACGCTAACTCAGAAAACTCACTGTGAACAACGGTCGACCTACTGATACGGTTGATTTATGGAATGCTCTCCTAGAAAATAGGCGACTCTTTAGGACGTTTATACAGATAGATATATATATATATATATATAGAAGATAGATATTTGTTATATAGAGTTTATTTATATAGAGAAACTTATTTATTTTGCTTTTTTCTCTTTTAATTGAAAGTTGGAAAATATCATCTTAAACTTACTGGAAAAGGAGGTGTTGATCCTAAATATATAATGAAAATAGAATTTCTTTATTATAAGTGACAACACTCCAAGTAGTTTAAAAGTAGAGTCAAGTTAGACCTCTGACTACTTCTTCTTCAAAATATTGCCGTATCGCTGAACATAGTCGCGACCCGTGTCAAACTTCCCAAATTTCTCTTTGAACTTTTTTTGCACATTCAGCTGGAAACGGGTTCAAATAATCAAATTTAACACCTCTCTCAAAGTGTGCTTGTCTTCCTCGGCCATGCTATCCATCAATGATGCCAAGCGTATTTTCTCTATGCCAAAATTTGCGGTATAATGGATTAGGTCACTCTTTTCAAGCGTGCCTAATTAGCTCGCTTATTAGAGGTCCGTCTTTCGACGTCTCCGACGACAACAGCAGCAGCAGCCGTAAGAGGATTAGGAGGGCCTTGCTTGACGTTGCCATGAAACCTCAGGTTGATAAGTTTTTCAAGCAGGGGTCTGGTTGCCTACCCAAATCAGCACAGGTACGATGAAGCGCAACGAAGATTGTTTCGCTGAAATCGAGGTCCGGATTAAGCGAAGCACCTGAAACGTACAAACGCTACACGGAGACGGTGAACTGAATACCCTCCAGGTATCTCGGCGGGGGTTGTAACGAATTCTAATTCAACCGCTCAAACTGCAGCCCGTGCCTATCCTTTTGCTGCTGTGTGACGCCATAGTGTCAACATAGATTTTTGTATCGCGGTCTTTATCGTTTTCAAGGTTTAATTTTTGACAGGACAAAAGGTGAACAAGTGCTAAGTAGTCTATAAGTAATGTAGGATTTTTTAATCGTGACGAGTGGGTCGATGAGGCTAACTGTGATCTTATATCAGCAATTCGACTCCTTTTCCTATAACTATTTAATTGCTAGAATTTTTATTTTTATACTTATCTGTAAACTGAAGGAGAATACATGTTCCTCACACAAAAAAAAATACAGGTTCATTAACCTGCGATAGAATTTTAAGCAAGGGATAGCCTGTCTCGCTTGAGGATAAAATCTTTAAGGTTAGTTAAATGTGTTTGTATATGCGAAAATGTGTTAAGCGCTATAGTCTTTAAGTATTTCCCTTGAATTTCACATGTGTATCTTCTAAATGGGCACTATACACAATATTCAGCATTGTTTCGGTTAACGTTTAACGAAATTTTCAATACGGAACTATTTTTCTCACCTTGATGGCAGAACGTTAAACACAACGTTAAGCTACTAAAGTTATTTAACCAAAGCAACAACTTGTTTCTCTTTTATTCGAAGTTGATGTTTTTAATACGGAAAACAATATGCATACTATTATTTACAGCAAAAAGAACATTGATTCAAGGTAGCAAACTATGCTTTGGAAGAATGGATTACATTGTAACTATTTGAGACTTGGTCGTTTTAGAACTTCAAATGTATCTAGTAATGGGGCTATGCAAAACTCGTTGGTCCTGCGCAACACTGCACCCGCAAAGAAATATGGGCCGCGTCAAAACCCGGCGCGACTCTCTAGTATGGCTTGTATCGCTCTGTTTCAAGAAACGTGTATGGATAACTTCCTTTCATCATACTTGTTTGTCTGCTCTTAATCTATGGCACGTGCTAAATGAATGTCGCGGTTAACTGGCCGTATTCAAATAGATGTGGGATTGGAAGTGGCATGATGCCCCTTGCATTAAACAATCAGTTAGTTTTCTTGCACGTTTTCGTATCATTGATCGGTGTATCATTGTATCGGTTGATACCTAAATGCTAGCTAAGGCATCGAAACATTAACGCCGTATAAAATGTTTAAATATTGTCTAATATTAACTTTTAAATAGGGTTCGTGCGGTTCATTATTACTACCAAAATAGCAAGTCTCATTGGACATCAATATAGTATCGCATTGCGTGGCTCCTATCTACTGTTTAGCTAAAACCTATGACCTTTATTAACCGTAGATGAGTAGACTAACTCATATTTATTTATTACAGTACAATGCTGTAGTAAAAAAATAACTTGCTATTAGATACCCCCGCTTGTAATTAGCCTCGCCTCCCCTCCCCTCCCCTCACCCTATGTGATCGATTTATTTATTTTTTTCTTATATCGTTGTTCTATATGTAAACAATAATACGTTCATTCGGCGATTTTTTTCTGCTCGCTAGTCGGTTATTAATCCTGTACGTCGGCCCCTAAGCACAGAACGACTGTAACTATTTGCAAGAGCGACAACAAGCGGCAAGCACACAGTGACGACATGTGTCTAGTTATCAGGATAACAAGTATGAAAAAGACCAGGGTGTTCTTTTCGAATCTTTTTCGCTTCTTAGGAGTATCGTAACCCTAAAGAACGACGTCCAATGAGTATAGTCATCATTTAACCTAATTTACCTCGAAGTAAAAATAAGTGTTGATTGCCTCAATCAGCTTCATGCGACGCTCTACATTGTCAACTTTATGACTGTCTAACAGTCGCCATAGAATACTGGTTGGCAAAACCAGGTTGGAGGTATAGAAAAATCTTTTTTCATTATTGCGTCCAGTTAGCATTCTCAGTCCTATTCTCTGTAGCAATGTGGCCTATTTGCAACAGCGAAAAAATCCAAAGGCGCATTGGCATTTACAGTGGCTAAGCAGTTATCTCCAGGACGTAAAGACAATACGGATCACCGCTCAACATATGGTTCCCCATGAAACGGAATGAAAAAACCTCTAGGGGCATCAATTGTCAAGTGTGTTTCAGTTGTGGGATCACTGAGTACAGCCAGCATCAATGTAGAACCATTTGGTAGAGCCCCACGAACACTTACTGGGCAAAGATCTCGTCCCGCGAACCATCTAGGACCAGATAACCGAGCTTTTTCTTTCATCGAAACCCCTGAGAGTGTTTTTCTCTATGTTAAGATGTCCCACATGTCTTGCAACCTTTCCTCTGCTATATCTTTACCTCACTTTTCCATTACGACCTATTGTCTCAAAAAAAAAAAATATTCTTTGTGCCTTTTACTACACCTCCACAAATTGGCTGCTACCTCCCATTCCACAAATACAGCCGAAAGCATGATTCTGTTCCGCACCAAGCATCGCGATGGGTTATACCACAAGAAGACAGTGTGGGTCCATTTTTATCACAGGCGCGAACATCTGAAAAAGGCTTACGGCGCTAGTAAGAACCTCAACCGATCGGAGAGCCATTGCAGGCCTCTTGAGACCGCGTGTGAGATATTTCACTGTCCTATAAACGTCAGCATACGCCCTATTCTAACTTGTATTCCCTCACCTAAACTTCAAAGCGTTGCTTCATTTCTATAGCTTGCCAAGTCGGCCATCATCAATTCCGTACCTTGCAGGTTTCGCAGAATGCCCTGAATAAAAGTTTACTCTCTGGCCCCACTAAGTAAATACTGCACAAAGACACACACACATGAAACCTGTTTACTCACCACAAACGCACTACAGGAGCAGGCATGCTCTGTATCAAATACGATCTCAGCCGTATGCAAATATACGTACGTTTTCGAGATAAGAGCTTCTCTTAATTTTTCTTGTTGGCGACAGGTGGAAAACGATAAGAAGGTCCGCTTATTCGCTAGATCTGTCAGTTTTCAGTCAGAGAGTCTCTGTCACTATTGAGCACAGACTGCCAGTAGCGGCACTGTAAATGAAGACAACGCTTCGTTGCATTTCAGGCGATTGATGGCTTGCCGATTAGCACGGTCTGTCGGATATAATAATGATACTAAATTAAACTGAAAAAATAATTCGTGTTTGCTATTGCTGTGAGAAAGGCTTGCTTGAGTTGTATTCCCTTTATTTGAACATATATTATTATACTTTGTTAGAACTGAAATTACCGGCAATGCGGTTGGCCGCCTGCAGAATCAATCATGGGTGACAATGTGGGAGGTGCTGGTAAAGAGAGTAAATAAAGATGTTTCTTTATCTAAACGTATGATGGAAACCATGAGACAGTTAAGTCGTTTCTCAAATAACGAACATTTCATATTGAAGCCTGAATTGCCTGTTTGCCTTCATGACAGGCGTTCAATGCCTGCTAAGGAGCATTCCCTAGCCGATTTGGCGGAATAATTGTATTGAAATATTTTTTTAGTAGTGAGCTATTTTAAAAAAAAAATGAGATAATTTTCAATAGTTTTGTACGCGGGACGTTGGCCATATCTAAAAACTACTGACACAACTGGGAAATTTCCGGCGATTCGTAAGCTGGCGAGCTCTTTAAAGTGCTCGCGGATATGTCGATTTAAATAATATTGTGTAATAGAGAAATGGGAAAGGTTTTCATACGGCTTAGTAAGTTTGTATTATAAGCAAAGGTTGTATTTTGAATTTGCGCATCGTTCGAAACACGCAAAGATCACCGTCTCGCTAGCTAGTTTAGCTGTTGACATCACTTTACCCCATGAGGCTTTACGAGGCCAATACCGCATATAACATCACATTAGGAAGTAACTGCTATGCTTCCATTGCGGTTCGTTGTTAGTTAAAGCTAATTTTTCTCCGTTCTGAAGGTATGCAAGCTTGCCAGGGAGACATTTTTAAATAGTTATGAAGTATGGCTTCTCATAATTCGCATGGGAAAAACGGGTAACTATATATAGTATTTTACTCAAGGTAGTAAACAAACTGATAATTAATCTCTGAACGGTAAATCGCTGTTACGAAGCACCAAACACCATGGGGCCCCAACGGTGCTTCATAATGGCATACATAAATAAAATACTAGAGCCACAAAAAAATTTTGAATTCTTCACATCGAGAAACGATATTTTTGACGCGATAATTTTAAACCACTTGTGATGGATATAGAGATTAGAAGGGTCTTACAATGACAAGTTGCATTGATACTACCATTGGCACACCGTCGTTAGCAAACTATGATTGTCTACGAGAAAGTGTTTTTATATACCAATATTCGTTTCACAGAAATACATTACTACCTCCATTGAGTTGTTTTCATGTTAATTTTACATTGTTGAAGATTAGTTAGATGTGTCCATCCAAGCCAGCTATTCGTCCACATTATTGAAGAGCAATAATTAGTATCTTTATTATTATAGGATAGAATAACACCTACCAGAAATTTGTATTTTCCTCTCCATTCCGGTACTCATAAAGTGTTATTTATTCGTTTACAGCTTGAAGAACTTTATTTATGCTTCACTTATTCTTACGTAGGGCTTAATAGCCTTACCAATATTTGGCTCTTCTCATCATAGTGATTCTAATTTCCTTTGCAATTCATCGTATGTGCCAAACTTTCACATAGGTCGTACGAGCCAACCGCCCAACTTTAGTATTCCACACAATATCTCTTGGGTTATGCTCGTACGTTTGAGTCCGTCATGGCACCGTGCACAAACATCAATCGAGCCATTGACGAACTAATCCATTGTGATAGGAATAATTGTCGCGTACTTACCCGCCGGCGTTCAGTGCCTTTTTTACTCCTTCGTCGCCATCGTCTGTCTACCTAAGCAGCTTTTTTTTTTTTTAACTTTTCCAGCACATAAAGCTGCAATATAACTGTGCATTAAGGTTGAATCGGATTTCGCTTAGCCTCACCCCTTTTCTCCGCGTACTATCATTACCCCAACGGGTGCACAAAACGGCGGTTTGCCGCTTCCAACTGTTCATTAAGCTGCTTCTACTACGTATCTTGAATTTAAACGAGTTCCGTCCGGTTCAAGCTTGGCCTCTGCGGTTGCTCTGGCTGTCATTCCGTCCCAGTTAGGACACGGAGCAATCATACAGCTCCATCTTCTCCTCTATCTCAACCTGATTTGACGAAGCTTTGGCTAACCATAACCACCACTTGGCTGAATGGAGTTTTTCTTCAGCTTACCTTATATGCGCTGCCTCACTGTATGACTGGTCGTCAGGTTTTCAGGACATCATTTTTCCTCGTGGGACCTTTGCCACTGTTGCTACCTTTCTCCCTGCTTTTGGCGAGACGGTCGGCCAGAATTTCCCATCTCTTATCGGGTGCCTCTGCTGACTAGTGCCAGTAGGTCTCGTTCATCCGCTTTCCTATAGCGGTTCACTGATGTCGGTGCATCCGCACATTATGACCTCCTGCTTTCACTATAGCAAGATAAAGTCGTCAGATAGTGACTGGTTTGTACAGAACTCATAGAGACGGTCTGTCTGTTAGCCACAAAAGCTCTGACAGATTGGATACTCAGGCTAAAAGAGGTCAGAATTAGATAGAGTGTGATGATTACAGCGGGGGTTAACCTTGTTGGAGTCACAGAGCCTGGACAATCGTTTGGCCTAAAAGGACATCCGAGCGTTGGAATCTCTGTCAAATTCGTGTGACTACAAAGACTTATGCAAAAAAACAAACACACTAGCTACATACAATGAATATATATTGCAGTACCTATGCATAATATTGGGCGAGGTCAGTAGGTTGACGCTTACAACGATTTACATAAAGTCTCTATCTAATTATGATTACCTATACGTTATCAATTAGTTGTTAAGATAAAATTCTCCTAGGGTCCCTTAATGCTTATTGGAAATTCTAAGTGTACACTAGACGTCACAAGGTGCGCATATGAGAAACCACATACAAGCACTATACAATTTGTACAAATAAAGGAAGTTATTATGTAAAAAAAACTACGACTCGCGTCCCAGGGACAATGGAGTGGTAAGGTATTTTGACTACCAAACTTGAGGGCCTATATTTCAAAGTCGGTCATAGACGCATTCCATTTTGTGCTGGCAGGAGTCGCCCGTCTGAGGATAACGGGTTAAGTAGCGTATATAAAAATCGAAGCACTTAAGATCATCATTCTACTAATGGTTCCCTTTTCAGATAACTAGCATATATGATATTGATATAGTCTCGGACCACGGTACCGATCGTCTGCCTACGTCTGGTTTCCTTTAAGCGTTTGCTTCCTGTTTCCTCTGTAACGTAATTTCATTTTTAACGACAACGATAACGGCAGTATCGGAACTAAAACTTGAAACATCTACTCTATTTACTAAATCGAAACAAGAGTTACACTGTGTTAGGTTACTACAACTAGAAATATAGAAATGCTTAAACTTAGACAATGAATATCTCAGGCGCGTTTAAATTTAACCTGCGTTTATTCAGCATAAAGCTCCACGCTATAACTTGCTAAGTTAAGTTACAAAAGTGGAGCACAATTAAAGTTCAACTTGCAGCAAAATTATTGCACAATATTACTGTTTGCTGTCCAGTGGTTCCAAAGTCTTCTTTCCCACATGTATGCGGGGGTCGGTTCGCGTCGCGGCTGGACTGCACAACTGCAAGGATTATCAACTCAAACTCGACGTTATCCCGAGTCACCTTTTCGTCCAGCAGGACAATCGAAAAGAGGCAACCTAGACAGAGTGCAGAAGATAGTATTCCATTCCTATTTAGCTCAGCTGTTAAATAATCAGTTTCGACAACGGACATCCAGTCGCCTGCCCTCCCGGGCCCCACGACCGCTTCCTAGCGCTTTTTTTTATACGAATAAAGCACGTTCCCTGTAGTAACTTCTCTCTCGTTCATGATTAGACGTGGGTTTTACACATGGCTAAACTGAAAAAGAAAGAAAGTGCCTATATGCCACCCAACATGGATGCACATTTTCTGGTTCCTTCATACATGGAAAATTCTGAGCACACGAGCGCGACTTACTTGACACAGTGGTACATTCCGTCGAGCCAGCTCAGCGTATCAGGGATGACAGCGACAACTGGCGTATGGTTATCCTTTCCGGTGTCCTTTTTTTTTCACAGCTGAAAGGAACTGGTTCATGTTGAGGACACGATGTAGCTTGGCGACCTCTGAGCAATTAAAAATTAATTTTTTCTATCGAAGGCATAGCACTTGTTTGGTGGTCAAAGGATCTGGCAACTATCTCTATTATTCTTTATGACAGATTCTCCAATACCTGTTTCGAAGCCTGGCTTTATAAGCATCCTATGACTATTTCAACTAATAACGCCCATTATGTACACCAGACTTATGCTGTACGAGCTGACCAAGTTTAGGACAACATAAATAAATGGCTTTAAATTATAGGGTATCGATTTAATAGTCGCTATTGTCTTGTTGTTGTTGTTGTTGTTATTTTAGCTATAGTGCAACGACGATATTTAATTGCTGTTTGCTGTGCTGAGGGAAGGTAGGTATAAATTCTGAACAATCGAATACATGAATAAGGCTTGAATAAGTACTTTTGTCAAATTATCCTGGCGTTGTTTTTGGAAATATAAAATGTTTTTACTCGTAGAAATTAGAATGAATCGATTAAATATTCAAAGTGTTTGTGCAGGAGCCAACGACTTAATAAAATGTCGAACGGCGGTACCAGACATAGAATCCGGACGTAGTCATTTCAATACTAAAGCGGTGTACCAACGAAGCATGCGTATTCGACAAGGATATTGGTAGAGAGATAGGGCCAAAAACGTTTGTTGCTACGCTAATGTGGATATATTGACACAATGTGACAATGTTTCTATTTGAACAAAAAAAAAAAAAAAAAAGCGCTAACATTCGATTTTTCACCGGGGATTTTTCTTCAAAGTTTCTTTCAGTGTCTCCTTTAAACAAATACGTCTGTTGAAATGTCACTGTAGTTTACACGCGACAGCATTGTTACGACCTGCCATTGTGATGGGCGACACCCAAACACTTTTTTGGGGTATTTACGACCTGTTTGTTTACTAAGTGTGCCAGTCGTTTGGTGTTGCAAGCTAGTTCCGGCTGGAAGGCAAAACGTCGTCCCTAATTGAACAAGAACGCCTGTGTTTGGCTCATAACACAAGTTCTTCAGATCACTTCTCTATAGGACCGTTTCGAAATATTTGCTGAATAGCCTCATCGATTCGATGCTACTGTTGACCGTTAAGATCACGCCCGTTCGATGCTTTCGTATGATCAATACACCCATGAACTACTTAAAACTTTAACAGTAAGTGGCCATACCAAATAACACTTCAGGGAGGAGGGTTTAGGCTAAATTTAGGGCCGTTAGACGCCTGTAAACCGATGCAGTCGTATTACTTGGAGGCCTATTGATAATAAAAACACTATTCATTGTGAAGAAACCCCTAAAACACCTAACGAAGTTTACTTTTTTAGAAACCGGTTCCTTAGCTAGTTCGCATTAAGCGTTCCTTACCAACATTTAACAGAATGCGACATCTAGGCTAGTGATGTTTATCAATCGTATAAGGTCCCAAAAATCAGCCTAAAGTTACAGCCGGACGGCTTTAATCATTCTAAAACTTCACACCTCGTATACGGGAACTCGTACTTGTTTTTCTCTCGGACATATTTGACATACTCAAAATAGTGTTCTATTGTAAAAGCTATTTTTTGCTCTCTGAAAAAATTTGCTCTGTATTATTTAGTGGTAAACATACATTTGCTATACTGTAACAATAAAATTAAGAACGAATTAGATAATCATCTCGGTCCGTTCTAGCCACCCATAATATCAGTGTATCTCTAGCTCGAAAAGTAGTAAAATTCAATTCAAATTCAAGCAATATGCGTAACTAAAGAATAACTAAAATTAAAATCATGAGAACTATGTATGAAATTTGTATGTCTCTACGTTCTAGACGCAGTTCAGATAATCAATGGCTCAATATGAAGTCCTTCTGCTTACCAGTAGTAGATAGGCCTTTGTACATCGTCTAGGGTGCTCTGCGCCAGAATCAAAAAGGTTGCCTTAGCTGAGGTCTACATTTAGGACCATTTAGCAAAAACGAATGGACCAGCCTATTTAGAAACAAAAAGTAAGTTTTGAAGCAAGTTCTTCACATTATACATGCATAGGGAGTTCTCGTCTACACTCGTTTAGCTCGCCTGTATGGCTTTCGTAGATTGATGAAATTACAGTTTGTGCTAGATACCCTGAGCACTAGAAGTTATCAGCACTGTTCAACGCACGGGTTCAGGCGACGGTGGTATGATGAAAACGATATGCACATGTTAAACAGCTATGTGCCCTTTGTCTTCTGGGCCTTATCTTAACAAAGACACTGCTTCGTTTTTCTACCTTAGCCTTTCAGGTTTTTCAGAGAGCGTAGCTCGACGTGGTTAGCTGGCACTAAACATTCAACCTTTCCAGGCTACGTCGCCCTGGAACAACGGAATGACACTAAAACAGTCTTAGAAGGGTGGAAGAACGAAACTATCGGAGTGTTACGATGAGTTTGATTTTTTTTTAAAAAACAGCATCCGTACCACACAGATTTGACCTTTAATAATTGATCGCTATTGTTGTATATTACCGCAGCCTTCCAGCACAAACGGTGTCCAGGAAGTGGACGCCACCTTTAGCTTTGACACTCAGTTCGGCTGCCGTAAAATAAAACGGTTCATTAATTAGAGACGTTCCGGAAACATTCTAGAAAAAAAGCGTATCGAACATCGATAGGTATCAATTGGTAAATTTCCAGAAACAAACAACGAGAACTATGGCGGACAAATACGATGTGCGCATGATTTGAAACGGGCTTCTTCATCAAATCAAAATTCGAAGGTCGTGCTTTGTCGTGATAGCCTCTGCATTTTTGGAACATTACACAAATCTATGTTAGATTCTGTTTCGTCCTTGTACGAAAGGCGTAGCAGAGGGCGTAAAGATGGCCAAGCATTTAATATATCGCAAAGAAACGAGATGATAAACGTGAAACAGCACAAAAGAACATTTACTGTTGAGAACCGTAGGCATGCATGTAATTGTTATCTAACCATATATAAAAAATAGCATATAATAATATAATGGTAATTATAATGTAAACATGGGTTTGAAGATTATTTAGCGGAAAACAAACGCGTGGTTTACAAGCCTATATTTAATAGTACTTATCGACTGGCCAGAGGCTGTCTCAGTTTCCTGTATTTCCTTCAAACACTTCGCGCCCCTTTTGGGCCTCAGTGAGAGACACATTTAAAATAGACTCGTATTTAATCCGGCGCTTCACATGTATCTCGGATAACCGTAAAGATTCGATTACCCAAGCGAGCACAAGAAGTATGCCTTTGAAACTACTAACTGCAGTTATGTTTTTTCCTACGACGCTTAAACCCTACGCTATTTACGGAGTGTACAATAGCTTTCTCCAGCTCGAGATGAGCTTATACATACCGTATTACTTCGCATAGCCGACGATACTTGCTACACCATAATTGGTCATTGGCGTATAATTAGTACCATGCCAGCCTACATTTTTTCCACAACGTTACAAAGCCGCCTCGCTCCGGCCACGCAAATAAAGTTCATGGAACTCCGTGACTGGGAGCCAGACACTAGCACCATTAATTGACAGTAGGTATCTCGGTTCTAGAAGCAACAGAGACTCTTCTCGTACAAATACCGTCCTAATCGAGTATGGTACGTCCATGAAAATGGAGGGACCGAACGCCTGCAATGACGGAAAACGAGAGTAAGGAAAACCTAGGGGTTTTCCGGTGGGGTAAGCATTCACTAGAAAGGATGAACTCGTGTGTCAGACACGTTGCCCCCGGTCGGTCGTGTATTGTGTTCGTGATCGGAATTCTCAGAAAAAGACTCAAGTCACGCCGATATTGGTTTTCTTCCATCTTCAGCATTTCGGCCGGCGGCTGCACTCACTGTTTCTCATCCTTATCACTAGTGACTACGGGGGGCTGCCCAGGTGTTTCAAGGGAGTGATAGAGATTTAGGCAAGAAGGTGGCAGAAAATGATAGCAGTTTTGCTATCGCTGGCTAATACTATAGTATAGTAGACAACACCCCAGGGGCTAAAAAAACACCATTGCCAGGATGGCAACAGATATTGTTCTGGATAAGATCTAGACGTAAGGACCTATTGGCAGGAAGTGTATTCAACTTTCTAACGGTCCACGTAGTGCGGTGGTACGGCCGAAAACGGCGTGTCCTTTTCGTTATTTGAACAACCATCAACTTTTATCCAGTCTCTTTGCACTGGACGAACTTACACCGAAATAGTAACAAATAATAATAATCTAATAAATTATTAGGCGATATGGCCAATTCGCATGAGGTTCCTAAAAAATCCGAGGAAGATTTGACGACCTAGGAAAAAGTGGCTTAGAACATACGTTTTGGAGAGGGGAATGCCGATTATCAGTTGGGTTGCTTAAATGACTTTCACGATTCGTCTTTGACACTTTTTATCCCCATTGTCAATTTTTCGCACTTGTTGGCTGTTTCAAGTTTTTTTAGATCTTTAGAATCGTAAAATTTCGCTTAAGTTATTGGATTTACTTCTGTCTTATCGCTTGATGTATGCTTATTTACGGATGAAAGAAGGTACGAATATTTTGAAAATGATTAGTGAGTAGTTTGAGCTGCGAATCGAAGCCTCAGTCGCAATGGATGGTGGTTATATTAAACGTACATGACCGTCGGGGGTGACACCCGTAGCGCATCAGAAATTAGAACGTTAAATGTCTATACTAAGTTATAATCCGTTTGGCTGGATAATTCATCTAAAAAATAATTATGAACTAGGATAGCATTGAAGTTAGTTCACAGTACAATAAAAATCTACTGTACTCCATCGACTTGAAGTATAGACTCAATGGATAATTGTCGACCGAAATTGCAACCCCCGTCACATCCACGCGCGATCACGTACATTTTTTTCGCTTCACATTCATGAAGCGTCTTTTCCATCTTTATCGTATTATGCTTTGCAATGACAAATGGTAGTGTCTATGCTTGTTTAATCGTAACTTTTTAAAGAATACAAGTTACTTTTGGGTAGGCGTCCGCCTTCTTTCAATTCCTGCAGAAGATAACTTGAATCGTAGATACCCCTGTATAACATGCTAGAACTATATGCTAACCATATTGTTAATTTAAATAGCTTTTATATATGAGAATTAAAAAAAAAAAGTACTTTTGTATGTATATTGCACGTTATTTATTACATAAATAACGACAAATAAATTGTTATGGTTGTTAGCGGTAGCAGTTCCTTAGGAACATAGTGATAGGCCAAACTACCATATCTTACATAAATTATATCTCAGACCATGTCTGACATACAACGCATTGCTATCTAAGCTCAGACAAGGCTATATTCATTGAAATTTGTCTACCACATTAGACTTTTAATATTGTTAATGATATGATCGTTACCGAAACGTGTTTCTATTCTAGATTGGATACGCCATTGTTTTACCACCATTTAACGCCATACATCTACTCCATTCCGCCTTTTCGAGCGAGCACTTTAATACAGAATAGACAATAGAGACGCAAACACACTTTAAGCACGTAGCTTTTATTGAAAAACGTATAGTTAAACGTATAGTGGTAGTATAGAGTTCGTTCAAAAGTTAACTAACAAATACCATCTATTCTTATCGGTTCCATAAACACAAATATATAGCCAATTGCCATAGAGTTCCCCTAACTAGATTCTATTGAGTGGTTTTAACTTGGACATAATTTCTAGAATTAGCTTAACAATATTGATCAATACTTGGAATCAATACGTCGTTTGTTCAGTTTGCGCCTATTAAACAGGGACAATAGTTATGTATATTAGCACGTTACGTATAACTTCAAAAGTCGAAACTAGCTTTTAACCGTCTAGGCAAAAAGAAAAAACGTCATCAATTCGCAGCCGCTGTGAACGTCACTAGGAGGGGGTCTTCATCTCTATTGCAATCGTTGCTTTTGTTGTCAATAGCGCAAATACTGTTATTAGTATAGCTACTGTCCATTTTCCCATTCATATAATCAATCTCAAGTTTGACCACAAGCCTATCGCAGGGTGTCACTAGAAGTGCCGCCATTACTGTGTGAGCTCGGGATGTGATTAGAGTTTCTTTCCCATTCAGTCTGTTGACTGTTTTTACAAGACCTTCGGAAGTTACGTAGAATTCAGCTATATCCCTCGATAGTACTTGGCATGCGTTGGCGTAAAGATCGACCCGGAGAACAGTTGAGCCCAGACGGACGAAAAGCAGTCGACGACTGGTTACAGAAGCGATGTGGACTGCACTTCGATATTCGGCGGCTTCTTTAGCTCCCGCAACGTGGTCAAGTCGAGGTCGCACGCACGAATTGGACACGGTATCATAGCCCGAGGAATCTTCGATAGTACAGATTGTTATGGGGCGTCGACCAGGCGATACGCGATCAATGATTAGAATACATGCTATTTTAACTCTGTCTCGACGAACATGCAAATTTACGGAAAGGTAGTGGCCTGTATAGGCATGTCGAGGTGCCCACACAATACCTGATTCGAAATCGAACCACCGTTTAGCACTCTCTGATAGAAAATTGTATCTTACACAACTGGCCACATCGGTCGAGCTATACTCAGGATGCAGGTGGTAGAATTTGTTTACGAGGGACGCTACCTGGTCCTCGTTGTCGACTGCCAGACAGTCCTGAACTAGAACATCAGTCAGAACTGCCGGGCTAACTCTGAGCAGGACTGACGGAACCTGAGTGTATCGAGCCAAGGCTACACACAAATGGTCATACAAGGTCGGCAAGCTAAATTTTTTCGTCAAGTTGAGTAGGCCTAGTAATGCTTGGTCACCCCTTCCTTCAGCTTCGTACTGCTCGATTAGGAGCTTGCTAGTTTGTGCCGCAAGAAACTTATAGCGAATGTGTTCTGCCAGCTGATTCAGACCGAGCAATTGTTCAACATTGCTTGGAAGTTCATTGTGGTAAATAAAGTTAACGAGATCAGTTAAGCCTTTCTTCGTAAAGCCGTTCAGGTAGCAGTAGGAATACTGTGGTACGTTACTAAAGTACCAACATGCTGCGAAGAGCACCTTCAAATGCGCTTTGACTGCGCCATCACTTCCAAGTAGCATAACAAGACCGTCCTTGAACCTTTGAAACAAATAAAGTTGTTTATATATATATATATATATATTGCCCTAGAGGCTTATACATTTTTAGCCAAAAGTACCACGTGATAGTCATTACATGTTACAGGGCTTTTCCGTGTACCTAACGCAAATTATTATTACAAAATTGCACTAACTTCGAATAAAAGGACATATGCAGTGATAAATAAATGAATGCTATAATCAAATAGTGTCAACATGGCGATTCATTAGATGTAACCACGAGTAAATTGGAAAAAATCGCCTAAGACATTTAAAGCTATGCCATGCTCAAACAAAATAGATCGGTTTAAATAAATAACGGATTTTAATCCTACCGAGTTAATAAAATTAAGCAATCTTTTTTTTTAGCTTTCCTATCCAATGCGTTACC